>NW_021619838.1:278559-290679 GCF_004785775.1 Grammomys surdaster | reverse complement strand
TCTCTCTCTCTCTCTCTCTCTCTCTCTCTCTCTCTCTCTCTCTCTCTTCTCCTTCCTTCCCTTCCTCCTCTTTCATTTTTTTCTTTTTTGGGCAGAATCTGTCTCTATAGCTCTGACTGTCCTGGAACTCAGATGTAGACCAACCTCTATGTAGACCAACCTGGCTTTGAACTCAGAGAGATCTGCCTGCTTCTGCCTTCTAAGTGTTGGGATCAAAGGTGTGTGCCATGACACATGACCAGGCCAGGCCAGTCTTATGGAAGCATTTTTTCAATTGAGTTTCTCTCCTCTCAGATGATTCTAGCTGGGTCAAATTGACAAAACAAAAAACTAATCAGCACAGGGGTCCTGTGGAGCCTGTATCCTATGAGGAGGGGTTCACACACTGCCTGGGGAACCGAAGGGAGCTCAAATGTATATAAGCAATATACAAGGCTGCCCACTTCTCGGGCCTGCAGGTGCTCTCCAGCATGGCACATTGTTGCCTAAGTGTGGTAAGACAAAATTTGGGCTAGGGAAAACCTGTCCAGGCTAAGGCAGGAGTTCCCCTTCTTTCCACCTTCCTCAGTAGTGGCAACCACTCTTCAAAGATCAGAGGATGTGCAGGATAGACCTAGAAGCCCATCCACTGCAGTCTTCAAGGTAGGAGCAGTGACTAATGTGAGGCCCCTCTAGCCCTACACTATTTTGGCTCTGGCAAACTCCGGTCAAAGAATGTAAATTAGCTTCAGGATGTCCCAGCTGGCTGAGCTTCCAAGATACTATCTCTAGTTGGTACCTGGGCCATCAAGAGGTGGTGGTAAGTTTTCAGCCTCTGACTTCTCTCAAGATAAAACCATGGCAGGCCATCAGAATTCTGTCTTCAAGACTAAGCAGGGGAGAGTGCTCTGGAATGATCTCCCAAAGGCAAATATACAGCAGAGGAGAGGAATCTGCTCATAGCCCTGTGGGCAGCATAGTATGTAAGGTGAGGCAGTAGAAACTGGAAGAGGCCAAAGTGTGTGGGCTGTTATCTCTCACCCAAGTCCTTGACCCTCCTGGAGGTACTATAGGAGGGCCCCTCCCTATGGTCTTGCTGAGCAGTGAGGCAGGTCAACCAAACCAGGCACTGAGGTGGTGTGGATGGCGCCAGTCTTTGTAGTAGTAAGCTTGGCCACTGACCCATCTCCACCTTTCTTCTGGACCCCCCACTCCCAACCCCCATTGTGGCGTCGGGCTGGGGCTGTCTGAAGAGATCTGTTTCACTTGACTGCAGCTTCAATGCCAGCTACTTTGATGGGGGATGGTGCAAGCTTACTAGGGTCCTTACCCTAGTAGGAGCATACCAAGGTCACTATTGAGTAAATAGAAAGGGATAACTCCCAGGAAGGAGTAACTGTCCTCCCACTTGCCAGTTACTGAGGTCCTGACAGACCTGGGAGCCCAGGCCAGATTTAAAACTCCACTCTCAGGGAACCCTCTTCCCTTTCTGCTCTCAGTACCCTTATTGGGCAGTGTACCTGCTGGACCAAGATCTAGAGCTCTCAGGTCTTCTTTCTAGAGGCCCAACCCCTTAGGCTGTGGCTCAATGGATTCTCACCCCTAGGGGAGCAGGGCCTCCACTCACACTATAGCAGGGAAAATAGTTTACACATTTATCAGGGCCCATTGGTGTGAGAAACTAAGGGTCAAGTTTCTATGAGAAGGCAGATCAGGGACTAGAAAGGGTGTGGCACAGAAGTATGGTTTGAATATCCACACCTGCAGATCCATAACCACCTCCCTTACATTAATAGGGTTTTCAAGAGCTGCTTCTCTGCATGGCCAGAGCCTGTAATTCCTCTGCTCCACTAGTAGCAGCATTGCTCTGTGCAGATCAGACTGAGGCTGGAAGCCAGCTACCCAGTATGGAGAACAGCACCAGCCAGATTCTCCTGAGCCACATATAGGGCCTCCCTGTCCAGGGTAATGGTCTCTCAGCTTTGTTCTTTGGTCTTGTTGGCTGCTGTAGGGGCTGTAATACCCCTGATGGGGACTCAGAAAGTGGGACTTAGGACTCCACAAGGAGACAGATGGAGATGAGGAGATGAGAGATGAGGAGACATAGTGATCAGGGCACAGTTCTATAGAGCAATGCCTGGGCAGGTAGCCAGGATTGGGGTGGGCCTTGTCTGGGTGCCTGACTCCACCTGCGTCTGTCTGTCTGCTCTTCCTCCCCATTTCTGCCCCTAATCGGAGGTCATTAGCCACTTAGCTGTAATTTCCTTGGAATGTGCTGTCTCTAGATGAGCCGTAGTGGCTGGGGGCCCAGGAGCAAGGGAGTGGTGTCTAGGGGTGGAGTGGAAGGCTCCTACCAAGGGTCCAAGTAACAGATACAGAAAAACACATGCGACCTGCCCAGAAGACATAACAGCCAGTTTTTGTCTGTTTGTTTTTGTTGTTTTGATTTGGTTTTTGGTTTTTAGTTTTTCTGTTTTACCCAGATGTACCATATGGTTTTCTTAATTCTCACATGGTACTAGGGTCTGATATTCCAGAGGTTCATGGAAGACACCTAGCATATCTACCTAGTCAGGGGCTGTGTGGAATAGAAGAATTATACCCAGCCTGTGCATGGCATGCTATGGAAGGCAGACTGACTAGAGCTGCTAATATTCAGGTGGGAGCTAGCTTGAGGGTCCCAAGAGTAAGAAGACATCAGGGGAAGGTAATTTTCTTCTACATTCTCCCATTTTGAAACTGGTTTGTGAAGTGGCCAAAGTATCTAGATAATTGGCTGAGGACAGAGAAAGTATGGCCAGTACTGTGCTGGACAGCCTTGGTTTGGCTCCTGATCACAAGCCCTTGTTTTAGAGCAGCCGGAGGTGCTGGCTGGCCTTGCTAACCCCTTTGCTAAGCTGACTTCCCACAACCTCAGTCTGATCCTTCTGCCTACCAGGCTAGGACTTGGAGGTATAATCACTGTAAAGAGCTCCTGACTGTCCTAGGAGGCCACACCCAACATGGAAATACTTGATCCAAAACCCTTCTTGAGTCTGGTTTTGGTCATAGCCTAGTTAGACCTGGCCAGCCCCTCCTTGGAGCAATGTCTACCCAGGTTTTGAAGGTGTGCTGTAGTGTTCAGTCAAAGCTTGATCCCTTAGTATCCTTGCCACCATGTCCTGAGCTGGAGCACAAATAAGAACATGCTCCTCATGCCCAGTATGGCTGGAGAGTCCTTTTAGGATGTATCTCAAGCTAGGAGTTGGAAGGAGTAGGCAGAGTCAGGGGCTTCTTCTGGTCATGAACAAGGCTAAGCCTCCACGACCTACATTTTAGGTGTTATGTGGCTTTGCCAGTTCCAGTCCTCACACATACTCACCTGTACTCCCCTTTGGGAGTTCAACATAGGGAAGAGGACTGTTTATATCAGCTTATACATGGGGCCTTAAAATATAGCTAGGCTGTCTTGACTGGGTCTACTCTAAAGACCCCTTGGGTTATTTGCCCTCTATTGAGCCCTCTGAGTTTGGAAGCAGTGTATCATCCTTAGGCCCAGATTCAGACTACTTATTCTGAAGAAAACCAAGTGTGCCTGGTTGGCATTGTGGGTTCTCTCTTTGGAGGTGTTCCTCTCTCACATCTGTGTATACTTGTGAACCTATATAGGCAACTTAATGTCTGTATAGGTGATGTCAAGAATCTGTTGGTATGTCTTGGTATATTCCTACAGAGGCACCCTGAATGTGCACATTAATTTTCAGTGAGGGGAAAAGGGTATCTGTGTCTCCAGGGATCTCTGCTCTGGATCCAGGAAGAACCATGGGGCAGGTGTCCCGTTGATTGGAGCTCTCCACATCAAGTGATCAAACTCAAGAGTGGACAGAGTTCTTGTCCTTGGTGCTGGAAAGACACAGTGGCATTAGTCCTGCTGAAGTTAGCTAGGAAATTCAGCATAGTATGTGTGGCTGCTCAGGACCTCACACTAGCTTACTGTGAGTACATTCCCGGTATCTGAGATTTCCTGGGTGGGAAAAGGTGTGTAAAGGGGCCAAGAGAGCCAGGCAGTGGTGGCGCACGCCTTTAATCCCAGCACTTGGGAGGCAGAGGCAGGTGGATTTCTGAGTTCGAGGCCAGCCTGGTCTACAGAGTGAGTTCCAGGACAGCCAGGGCTACACAGAGAAACCCTGTCTCAAAAAAAAAAAAAAAAAAAAAAAAAAAAAAAAAAAAAAAAAAAAAAAAGGTCAAGGGAGAGAGGCTTCCCAGCCCAAAAGGGGCTCCTGGCCTGGAAAGAGGATCCTATGTTACAGTGGGAGCCTTGTGTGGACTGTGTTGCCCCCGGAACACTGGCTTTAGGAAAGCTGAAACATTCATGGCTGACTGTAGCGTAGAGCAGAACACAAAAGTCCTGCATTTGGGGTACTGCTCACCAACTGGGCTTGGCCAATCTGACCCTGGGCCCCCAATTAAGGCCACTATGGGTTCTAAGACCTCATGGCTCTACTCCTTCCAAGACAGCTGCTGGAGCCTCCTGCAGCCAGCCCCAGATCTTCCATGCTTAGTTCTGAGAGCTGAGGCAGGTAGGCTGAGAAAATCACTCAGGTATGGAAAATAGCCTTGATTCTACTTGTGCTGGCTGCCTCCATTGGCACGTCTGTCTGCCTATGTGTCTGGGCTGTTGTTCACGTGGGCCTGGAAGAGTGGGTTTGGGAACAAAGGGTCTTTGTCTGGGAGGATTTGGGGCACAGCCCCTTGCTCTGGGGCAGTGATTCACAGGCTCTTCCAGGAGATAACATCAGTTTTGCAACAGCCAGTATGCACACATGTAGCCCAGCCCCAGCAAGACTCTAGCTTCGTCTGCACCCACATCCCCGAGACAACTCTGCTGAAACCTGGTGATATGAGGTGGCAGCCAGAACTGGAATAAACAAGAGCCACATGTTGGAGTCACACAAACTCCATTTTGGCCACTGAAGTATCTCTCTCAAACAGCTGATCAATTCCAAGTCCCAGCCACTTCCTGGCCTTTCCAGATACCTCCATAGTAGCCCAGAGGTAATGGAATTTGCATTCCTAGGCCTGTCCCTGCTACTGCCACAGGAACATCTCTCAGGAACAGGACATTAATGCCCTACTCTCTGAAGCATTTACAGGGGATTATAGAGGATTCTTCCTCTAGTGCAGGCCTAGCAAGGCTAGGTAGGGCCCATCTGGTATGCTGGAGGGAAAGACTGACCTGCTACCACCACAGGGATTTGAGCTGACACTGACCATCATTTCCTCTCATGATCATAAGTGGGAGACTGTGAGGATGGCCCATAGTAAAGGGTGGGTCAGCCAAGACCAGACGCCACAGGAGGGAGTAGCTGGGTATTAGGTTTCCTTCTTCTTCTTGGGTCACTGAGCACGGTAAGTCAGGTCCTGGGTTAGTAAAGAGGCAGACCTTGATGCAGGCTAACATGGCCTGCTGTCATACCAGGCACAGAGGCAGTTGCTACTTAGGATGTTTACTCTAAAGCATAAAGCTAACGTGGCCATACACCATGACTCCTGGCTTCTCCCCAACTGGAGCAGCATTCATCACCAACGCCAGCTTGGTCGAGCTGAGCTACACAGTGTTGCTGGAAAACCCCCAAACAGTATTCTTCCTCTGTAGCCCTTTCATAGAAGGGTACTACAGTCCATTGGGAATATAACTGAGGGCACATTACAAGTCTTAGTGGTCACACCTTGTGCAGGGAGCTGAGTCTAATTAGGAGATAAGACATGGATGAGGCTCAGGTAGGCTGGGTCTTCTGGGTGCTTTGGCACTTGCCACCTCTCCCTTCTTTCCCCCAAAGTCTCTTTGGTTCTCATCACTCATGCCTCCCTTACCTGCCATGTGAGATATCAAGGGGTGAAGCAATCATAGAGCATGGCAGGAGATAAGTATGTCAGTGTTAAGACACTGTGCTGGGTAGTTTTAGGTCAGCTTGACACAATCTAGAGTCACTGAAAAGGAGTGAACCTCTGGAACCATTTGGGCTTTTCTAGGTCTGCCCTGGTTCCTAAATAATGACAAAGAGGGTTATTTATTAATAATTGAATGCCTAGGCCTTAAGGTAAGCTTGTTCCCAACTAGCTTGTAACTCAATTATCCCATTTATACTAATCTAAGTTCTGCCACATGGCTGGTTACCTCTTCTCAGTTTCATATGTCTGACTTCCTCCATGTCTCCATGGTAAATCTTCTAGCACCTGTATCTTTCCCAGAGTTCCTATCTCTTCCTGGAATTCCCACTTCTACTTCCTGCCTTTGCTATAGGTCCTCAGATTTGTAATAAACCAATAAGAAGGTGAGAGAGGGAGTGTTTACAAAACACTGAGACAGGTGATGCTTAACAATACCAACGTCTGGCCTGTAATCAGATCTCTGCCAGTTCAGAAATCAGCATTTATATAATACAGAGACAATCTTTACACAGTGCATAAAAACATCATTCCAACAAACCACAATTGAGAAAAATGCCTCCGTATGACCTGGTTGTAAGGCCTCTTCTTAATTAGTGATTGATCACCCAGCCTCTTGTGGGTGATGCCATCCTTGGGCTGATTGTAACTTTAATTTTTTTCAAATCCTATTTTTATTTATTTATTTATTTATTTATTTATTTATTTATTTTTGTTTTTCGAGACAGGGTTTCTCTGTGTAGTCCTGGCTGTCCTGGAGCTCACTCTGTAGACCAGGCTGGCCTCAAACTCAGAAATCCGCCTGTCTCTGCCTCCCAAGTGCTGGGATTAAATCAAATCCAATTTTTAATGATGGTTCTTAAACGCTTTAACGCTTTTAGCCCACCACCTACCAGAGGTAGTGGAAAAGAAAGGATATGGGGCAAGTGGACCTCTTTAGAAAGAGGTCCTGTGTTGTCTAGAAATCAGCAGTTCAGTTCACAGGTTAACAGGCAGTGGCAGTTCAATCCACTCACAAACACTTCACAGATACACCGGCAGTCCAGTTTGGTAGAGCTGGGTTAGCAACAGCCGTTACATGACCTAGCAGAGACAGCCAGGCCTCAGCCTTGGCACAACTCAGCAGGAGGGACCAACAGAAACATCAAAAGTTCTCAGCTGTGCCTCTTTCAGGGATGTGAAGATCAGTGAAGACAAGAGACCCCCAAGCGTTGCACGGCTAGCTGTACCAGCAAGCTAAGCTCTGACTCCATCACTATGTGGAGTCCTATTTATACCCTCCAAACATCATGTGTCCTCCATATGCCTCGCCTCAGCATGGCTCTTGTCTCAGCACATGCATCTAATCAGTCTGAGTCCTTGAAAGCAGGAATAGACTGCAGCACACCACCAGAAGTTTTTTGATGCATTTCTCTCCATGGCATCCTGACAAATGCAGCTCAACTATGCAGTGTGTAAGGCAGACCAATATATGCGTGTCGTTAGCAGACTCTTTCATCACATGTCCTTTCATTCGCTTGCTTTAGCAGAGCATCTCCCCTGAGTCTGCTTCAGCAAAACGATCCTTCATGAGTCTGCCTTAGCCTTTCACACCTGTGTCCACTTTAACAAAACGTTCCTTCACATGTTAAAATTCCTTCACATGGCCGGGCGGTGGTGGCGCACACCTTTAATCCCAGCACTTGGGAGGCAGAGGCAGGCGGATTTCTGAGTTCGGACCAGCCTGGTCTATAGAGTGAGTTTCAGGACAGCCAGGGCTACACAGAGAAACCCTGTCTCGAAGAAAACAAAACAAAACAAAACAAAACAAAACAAAACAAAACAAAAACAAAAATTCCTTCACGTTTGCCCCAGCAAAACACCATCCAACCAACTTTCCAAAGAACCCTTAAGTTTTCACTTCAGCTGATGGTCCTGGCTTCTATAAAGAAGCAAGCTGAGCAAGCCATGAGGAGTAAGCAGTATCCTTTCAATCGGCTCTGAATCAGCTCCTGCCTCCAGGTTCCTGCCCTGTTTGAGTTAATGTCCTGACTTCCTTTGATGATGAACAGTGATATGGAAGTGTAAGCCTGATGAACCCTTCCCAACTTGCTTTTTTCATTATTGTTTTTCATTATTGCTTTTTCTTCACATCAACTAGTAACCCTTAGTTAGTATCCCTAAGACAGGCAGGGATCCTGTAAAAGTAACTTTTATTCACCTGTCATAATTATCTCCAAGGAAAACTACTGAATAAGCTCACCCTTTCTAGCTCTTTCTGAATTCTGGCTGGCTGGTTCAACCCAGCTGTTCTGGCTCAAACTCCTCTCCAGGCTGACTGATTCAAACTGGCTTCTCTCAGCTTCTGACTGAATTGCTCTGCTTGGCCTCAAACTAACTCTAGCAATCTGTCCTAATCTTCTTGCTCTATCTCATTCTCTGACTCATTCTATCTTCACGTGTGTCTAGCTTGTTCTCTCTGAAACCTGTCTGTAAAACTATCCCCATAAAACTCTCTCTAAACTCCAGGAACTGAATGGCTACCAACCACACTGCTACACTCAACTCCATTACACTCCTCCCCACTGACTGCTGAGTGTCAGGATTAAAGATATGTGCTATTATACCTGACCTCAGTTTTTCTGTATCTGGAATTTGCTCTGTACCAGGCTGGCCTTGACCTCACAGATCTGCTTGCTCCTGGGATTAAAAATGTGTCTGTATTCCAGCTAGAATTGCTAGATTAAATTCCCCCCTTCCTATTAAAGCTAAAAATTGTATACTATTTAACTATTACAACAGAGGCAATTATCAAGCCCATAAACTTAACAGTCCAAATGTCCTTCTGAGGATCAGTTGATGTGATTATCCTTCATAACTGCAGTCCTGATCATCTGTCCTTCCAATGTCCATTTCAGCATCAAGGCTTTCAAGTCTGCCAGTCTGATCTGTCTTTCTTCAGCCAGTTTGTTGAGTTGTTCCCATGCAGGGGTGTCAGCTTTCTGCTTCATCTGTGTTGCTATCTTTTTGTGTCTCTTCATTCCTTGAGTCATGCTTTTCATGTGGAAGCTTCTCTTACTCAGATTGGATCTTTCATTACCTGTGGAAATATAAACAAAACCTCTTCCCCAACATAACACATTCCCTGACTTCCATTCTGATGTTGAACCATCTTTAAAGTATACAGATTGATTGAATTCAGGAGTTTTTCTATAACCCAGTATCTTTCATCAGCTGTTGTTCCTGCCTTATTAACATTCAAAAAATTAAAGTTAATATGCCATTATTGAGTCTATTTCTGGAAGTTTTAACTCCCCTTTCTGTTTATTAAACATCTCCTTTAAGGTACAATTAGGTTTATCTATAACTGCTAGACCTGTTCGATTGTATGATATACCTGTAATATATTTTATGTAATAATAAACAAAAAAATTTAATTTCACTAGAAACATATGCAGGGACATTATCAATCTTAGTTCATAAAGATATCCCCATGATAACCATCTCTTCCAACATATGTGCAGTTACAGAATCAGCCTTATTCGGAAGTTAAAGAAGAAGCCCATTGAAATCCTGAATATGGCCGGGCAGTGGTGGCGCACGCCTTTAATCCCAACACTTGGGAGGCAGAGGCAGGCGGATTTCTGAGTTCGAGAGTTCGAGGCTAGCCTGGTCTACAGAGTGAGTTACAGGACAGCCAGAGCTACATAGAGAAACCCTGTCTCGGAAAAAAAAAGAAATCCTGAATATGTATAAATTGTATGATATACAAATTTTATTTTCCCAAATTCTGCAGAGTGAAACACACACATCTGCCAAATTTCATTTCTTTGGGCACCCTTATGGTTAGTATACAAATAATAAGTAGGTTTTTTTTTCAATTTATTTGGCTTGTTATGAAGTAATGGAAAATTTCTCTCTAAACCTTTGCTCTTAACATGATTTTTTAAAATTTATTTTTATTTTTTTTCATAATATACATCAGATGCTCAACATCTCAAGATTCAGGTAGGACCTAATTTATTCCCTCCCCCTCTTCACAGTCTACATGAGGCTGGTCTTTAACTCAAATGTAGAGTAATAAATATGGCCTCATAGAGATTCACCAACAGCATCTCCATAGTTCTGGAAGTAGAGCATGTGTGGCATGATAGGCCATGTTTCTGATCTGGGCACTAACAGGGACACTGAAAGCCCCTACCAGTGAATAAAGACCAGCAGATTCTCTCACTATTGTAAACATTCAGACAACCCTTAAGATAATTTTGAATAGGTTAACTTGGCATATGTCACTAACCTGGTGACTGACTGTGCCAGAAAGTCCACAGCCAGTGAATAAGGTCAGCAGTTATTCTTCGAGGACTCTAGCACACCAGGACAAGTACCATCTCAGGATGTGACTCTAGTCTCGACGATTTTTTAAAAAAGAAATTCTGAGGCTTCTAGCACATTTCCTATTAATAATTGGTCAATCTCTTCATTTCCTTGTGCCATTGGATCAGGCAATCCCATACGATATTTCAATCATGGGAGATATATAATGGATAATTTCTGTTTCGAATTGTCTGTTGCATTTGTATAAATAGTGATGTCAATTCTAAATTATCAGGAATAAATTTGGCAGTCTATATGTAACAAAACCCTCTCTGCATATTATGAGTCATTAATTGTATTAATAGGTTCAGAAACATCAAATAAAACCATAAGGATTGCATATAGCTCTGATTTTTTTGTTTTTTGAGACAGGGTTTCTCTGTGTAGCCCTGGCTGTCCTGGAGCTCACTCTGTAGACCAGGTTGGCCTCAAACTCAGAAATCCACCTGCCTCTGCCTCCCAAGTGCTGGGATTAAAAGCGTGTGCCACCACTGCCTGGCTAGCTCTGATTTTTTAACCAAAGCATATGGCTTTGAATTACTCTATAGTTCCTGACTTATAACCAGTATAAAATGTAGGAGCTTCAGAAATTGATGTCCCTTTTACTATATGAGGAGAATCGAATTAGTTTTTTTTTTTTTTTAAACTGGAGTTGCTTGTTCTGGGATGCTTGTTAATTTTTCCCAAATAATTGCTACAAACTTTTTGATAATCTTTATTAATTACTCATAATGAGGTAATTTCAGCATTAGTATAAGGTACTATGATTTCTGCTGGGTCTGTCTGTTCCTGATAATTGACAAAGTCTTATTCTTCCTTTTACAATTCGATCAGAAACCTTTTCAACACATGCTTTTAGTTTTTTACTCTGTTTATGTGCTAAGAAGATCCATTCTAAAATATTGTCTTCTTTCTGCATAATGAGTCCCATAGAGGAATGAGTAGAAGGCAAGATAACTAGAATACAGTCAAGTTTGGAATCTAGTTGATCCACATGTGCATCCTGCAATTTTTCCTCTACTTGAGTCAACTTTTTTCCACTTCTGTTGTTAATTGTCAAAGATTGTTTAAGTCTAAATCACCTTGTAAAGTTTGAAACAAATTACTCAAATCTTGAGTAGTTAATCCAATAGTAGGCTATAATCTGTTGTGATGATTCGTATATGCATTGCCCAGGCAGTGTAGCCTTGTTGAAGTAGGTGTGTCACTGTGGAAGTGGGCTTTAATACCCTTCTCCTAGCTGCCTGGAAGTGAGTCATCCTCTAGTAGCCTTCAAATGAAGATGTAGAAGATGTAGATGCTCAGCTCCTTCTGCACCATGCCTGACTGGATGCTGCCATGCTCCCATCTTGATGAAAACTGACTGAACCTCTGAACCTGTAAGCCAGCCTCAATTAAATGTTGTCCTTATAAGAGTAGCCTTGGTTGTGGTGTTTGTTGACAGCAGTAAAACCCTCACTAAGACATCTGTTAATATCCCCCAATAGATTTTGAAAGTCATTAAGAGTTTGTAACTGGGCTGGAGAGATGGCTCAAAGGTTAAGAGCACTGGCTGCCTTTCCAGGGGTCCTGAGTTCAATTCCCAGCAACCACATGGTGGCTCATAACCATCTATAATGAGATCTGGTGCCCTCTTCTGGTCTGCAGACATACATGCAGGCAGAATGCTGTATACGTAATAAATAAACCAATCTTTAAAAAAAAAAAAAAAAAGTAATCCCAGCACTTGGGAGGCAGAGGCAGGCGGATTTCTGAGTTCGAGAGTTCGAGGCTAGCCTGGTCTACAGAGTGAGTTCCAGGACAGCCAGGGCTACACAGAGAAACCCTGTCTCGAAAAACCAAAAAAAAAAAAAAAGTATG
>NW_021619838.1:274529-278159 GCF_004785775.1 Grammomys surdaster | reverse complement strand
TTTTCTTTTTGGTTTTTCAAGACAGGGTTTCTCTGTATAGCCCTGGCTGTCCTGGAACTCACTCTGTAGATCAGGTTGGCCTTGAACTCAGAAATCTGCCTGCCTCTGCCTCCCAAGCGCTGGGATTAAAGGGGTGCGCCATCACTGCCTGGCTAGATCTGTATCTTTTGAGGTTGAATCTTTTTTTGACTTAATTAAAATCCTAATAGATGATAGAATCTCCTCTGCATTTTTTTCAGGAGTAGCCTGTAAACTCCAACTAGGTAAAATCCTTTTTGGTTCATTAAACATTCTAATGTATTTGCATTAGAATCAGCCAACAAGGTTTCATCCATATAATGGCAAATTATGGATCTCAGAAAATGTTTATGAGTTATTTCTAGCAGCTGTTATACAAAATATTAACATAGTGTTGGACTATTTAACATTCCTTGAGGAAGAACTTTCCATTGGTATCTTTTCATAGGTTTAACATTGTTATAAGTAAGTACTGCAAAAGCAAATTTTTTCTATCTTGCTCTTGTAGGGGAATAATAAAGAAGCAGTATTTTAAGTCAATTATTATTATAGACTATCCTTTCCAGATTTCATTTTAATTGCAAACACAGGAGAATTCCAAGGACTAGTAAACCGTTGTATGCCGAGCTTCCATCTGCTCTTGTACCAGCTGCTCAAGTGCTTCTAATTTTCTTTATTCAAGAGCCATTGCTCTACATACACAGGCTTGTCAGTCAGCCGTTTTAAAGTAGGGCTGTTAGTTTCCCAATATCTCCAGAGTTTCTTTTTCTCCCTCTCTCTCTCTCTTTTTTTTTTTTTTTTTTTGGTTTTTCGAGACAGGGTTTCTCTGTATAGCCCCGGCTGTCCTGGAACTCACTCTGTAGAACAGGCTGGCCTCGAACTCAGAAATCCACCTGTCTCTGCCTCCCAAGTGCTGGGATTAAAGGCATGCGCCACCACTGCCCCGCATCTCCAGAGTTTCTTATTCTATCTAGTGGAGCTATTTTGCCTTTGATTGATGGGCTAATTGTGACTAAGTCCAGAGCAGTGTTGCCTTCAGTAGCAGGCCTTAGTTCTTCAATACTGAGTATAAATTAGCTATTTCATTGCTGACAGGAAATAACAAATGTTGTTTGTTGCCAGGTATAAGCTAACCCCCTTATGGAGTTTCCCGTTTACAGGATTATCTTGTAGGGATTTTCCCATCAGTAAGGAATTTCCTTACATCTCTCTTGCTGATCTGCATTCATTAGTCCAATGCCTACCTTTACCACAGCTTCTACAAACTCAGAAGGGTGAAGTTTTCTAGAGAAGTCTCTTGGAATGCCTTGCTTACAATCCCCCTTTAAATGACCTCATCTCCCACAGAAAAAAACAATGGACATTTTGATATCTAGGATTATTGGACATTGCTTGTCCAATTATATAGTTATTGTGGTCAATATCAACAATAGTTCTAATCCATTCATCCACTGAGTGTTGATCTAGCTTTTAAAGGTCTAAGATCTTTTTTACACTCTGTATGTGCATTATGAAAGCTAAAGTTTCAATTAATAACTGTTTCATATTTGGATCTGATATTGCCCTGTTTACAGTGGATGTTAATATATGTAAGAAGTTAGTAAAAGTCTCTCTGGGGTTTTCTCCTCTGCGAAGTTTCTGTCAGATGTCCTCTGCTTTCTGCAATGTTGGTGGGCTTCCTTCCTGCTTAAGCTTGAAAACATATAAATTAACTAGGCTAGTACCTAACATGACTACTAAGATTAATTACAGGTGAATAACTACTAACTTGCATTTCTTAATTACCCTAAACAGTTTACAATAGCAGTTTTCATAAGGTTAGGACTTTACATTTTTAAATGAGCTGCATTCAATTTATATGTACATATACCTTAAACAAGAATTGAAACATTAATACAGTATGTTGTAGCAAATATAACCTTAAATTTCTATCAATATACAATAATTCATACCAATTAAAAATGTGAGAATTGTTGTTGCTTTTTTAGTCTAAAAGGAGATACAATAAATGTCAGCGTTTATTTTGTGAGCAATACTTAGTTGCAGTTTTTCTGCCTGCTTGTTATCTCCTGGCTTTCTAGGGGCAACTGGCTCATATTTTTTTGCTTCAGAGTCTAGAGCTGCCAGGCCTTCCATTTCTGTTTCCAGATGGCAAGAGATTACCTTGTATGTTACCCCTGGACATTGCACTCATTACTCCAATGACATATCTTGTCACAGTGTCTGCAAATCCTGGGAAGCCTAGGATTGCCTCCAGAAAGGCTTGTTTGCTTCTCTAATAGAAAGTACCATATTTCTTACAGTTAATGCACTTTTTGAGATCTGAGATTTTTAGTGGCTTGGTCACAATTTCTTTGTAAATGGCTGAATTCACCATAGAAATTAAAGCACCAGGTATCTGGTGACCTCTAGCTTGTCCTATGATATTGGCATGATGAGCATGTCCCTCATCCACTCATCCATTGGTGCTGCTCATGCCTTTACAGTCTGATAACTCTTTCACATTTGGTGTACACATTCTCAAACACTAAGATCTCTGTCAACACTCTATAAAGGCAACATCAAATGAAATCTGTTCTTGTAGACCAGAATACCACCTTTCATCAATTGTTACAGTGATTGATCTTTAACAATATTCATACCCCTTACTCTATTTCATTGTTCAATAGTCACGATTCCTCCTTCTACCAGGTTAACCATTTGTATCTGCTGAGCAGCCTCTAGCACAGCTGTTACCAAACCTTTCCAGTCTTGGGGAATAACTCTATTTTGGATAGCACAGTTACTTAATAGTTGTTTAACATAAGGACAATGCATTCCATAGGAAATAATAGCCTCTTTAAAATACCTCAGATCTATCATTTCTATAGGATGCCTCATTATCTCATCACAATCATGATCAGCATCATTAGCAGGTATGTGCTACACAATTACTGGGAAAACCCGTGGTGATTTTTTAATCTTAGGCTCCTCCTCCGGCTGTGTACTTTGTTTAAGATTAAGATCTTTTGAACCAGGCTGTTTTTCTTTAACTCTGTCACCCTGCATGGCTTCCTGCTCCTTCCAGCTTCCCATCCCACCTGGGAGCTGTGAGGACCTGAAACCAAAAGTGTGCAGCATAGGGCAGGAACTTGATCTGCCTTTTAGCCCAGTTTGCTTCTTTCTTTCATCCTGTGTGAAGTTCACCAGGTCTGAACCTCTTTCTGGCACTATTCTCTTCCCAAGAACTTCCATCTCTACCCATGATCTCTCCAGTTCCACAGCCAATTCTGCAACCCTTTAAAAAATGAAGAGTTAGAATGATCCTTTTGGTTTTCCCATTTCATCCATCTTTTGTTTCTCAGACCCCTCCATATTTACTCACAGATTTTCCAATTGCTTAGCCATTCTCCCAACCTTTTTTTGAAACAGAATGGAGGAAGAGGAGGAAGATGAGGAGGAGAAATACAAAATCCCCTCTGGAGGAAGAAGAGGAAGAGGAGGAAGAGGAGGAAGAAGAAGGAGGAAGGAAGAGGAAGAAGAAGGAGGAAGAAAGAGGAAGAAAAAGGAGGAAGGAAGAGGAAGAAGGAGGAGGAGGAGGAGGAGGAGGAGGAGGAGGAGGAGGAGGAGGAG
>NW_021619838.1:249790-274519 GCF_004785775.1 Grammomys surdaster | reverse complement strand
AGGAGGAGGAGGAGGAGGAGGAGGAGGAGGAGGAGGAGGAGGAGGAGAAGGAGAAGAAGAAGGAGAAGAAGAAGAAGAAGAAGAAGAAATGGAAAATTCCAAAGAAATAATAGAAAATCCCTCTGGAGGAAAACCAAGAGATAGGCTAGAGGCAGCAGCTGCAATAAACTTTTTTTTCTGATATCCTGTGTAAAAATAATTATTAATTCCTGGTAGCAGGTTGGTTCACTACCTGCCCCAAGGTCTAGGTTCCCAAAAGACACACACCCAGCCTTTATATTTTAATATGCTTTAAACAGCACAATAACTGGGCCACTGCCTAACCTCCATTCAGTTAATCCCGAGATCTATCTTGGCTGTCCTGTACCCAGCTGGGAAGTTTTCTGGGCATTGCTCTTCTGGCTCCTTCACATGGCAGCTATGCCTCTCTGTCCTGCACTCTTCTCAGACATGGTGTCTCTCCTCTCTTCCAGACTCTCCCTGCATGGTAGATCTCCACCTCCCCTCCCTCCTTCTGGTCCCAAGTCTGGGAATCTAAAATCCTGCCTCTGTCTGCCTTCCCCAGCTATTGGCTGTTGGCATCTTTATTTACCAATCAGAACCAACTGGGGGGGGCAGGTTCCCAGAAGTTACATGCAGATGTTATAGAGAAAAAAAAAGGGGTTTTTTGGAGGGGGGGGGTTACATAATTAGCATTAGAATACAGGCAACTAAAGTTCTGAAACAGAATATCCATTCCTTTGTACCCTGCTGTCTCTTATAGGTGTTTTTTTGTTTTGTTTTGTTTTTGGCTACTTATATCTACCACTTCTCCATCCAATCCCTTTCAACCTCCCGCAGCTTTAGGTGGGAGAGAAAGCAGGTTAAAGCAGAAGGGGGCATCAATCTCTTTAGACTACTTCCTGCTATTAGAGGCATCAAGTTCTTAGGGGCAAGTTTATAAGTTTATTTTCCTTGTCAGGATATTCAATTTCTTCTCTTCTCTTTGTTCACAACCACTTGACAAACCACAGGAGGATCAGAAGCCTCCATGGGTGTGCTCGGGGCTCTCACTTATACCCTCTCAAGAATCTCTATAAGTCCAAATGTAAATTATCTGCAGCTGGCAAAAAGCATGCCCCTCCTAAAGCATGAGACAAATCATAGTGGCAGTGAATAGTCTGTAGCAGCCCCATATCCCACACCTGGGATTAAAACAAAAACATAATCACATAACATAACTGAGTTTAGAAAAAAACAAAATTCCCACTACAGGGCTTGTTTACAGTTTCAGAAGTTAATCCATTATTATCATTGTGGGAGCATGGTGACATATAGGCAGATGTGGTGCTGGAGAAGTAGCTGAGAAGTCTACATCCTGATCTTTAGGCTGGGAGAAAGACTTTGACCTTTCATGGGCTTTTGAACCCTCAAAACACATCCCTGGTAACTAAGCATTTAAATATAACTCCTGTCTGTCTGTCTGTCTTCCTGTCTTTTTCTTTTTTCTTGTCTCCTCCTCCTCTTCTTCCTCCTCTTCTTCCTCCTCTTTCTTTTTCTTTTAAGACATGGTTTCTTCTTCTTGTAGCCCCGATGGTCTTGGTCACTCTGTACACCAGGCTGGCCTCAAACTCAGAGAGATCTGTCTGCTTCTGACTCCCCAGTCCTGGGATTAAAGGTGTACACCGTCATTGCCTGGCCAAATATGAATCTTTGGTGGCCATTCTTACTCAAAACACTATACCCACTGTCTTCTGCTGCCTTAGGGATGGTACACAATAGGGTGTTCCAACCCCAGGGCTTTTTTTGTTTGTTTTTGTAAAACTGGGGCCTCCAGTGACATCACCTAAACTAATCACAATTACAGATAAATTATTTCTAGATAAAGTCTCTTTTTAGGATCAGCAGTTAGGGCTTGAACCTTTCCTGTGAAATGCAACTCAGTTCCTCACAGGATCCTTGAGAACCTTGTTCAGAAAGCAAAGCACTGAAGATGTGAGCAGTTGGATCACAACCTAGATGTAGCCAGAATCCTAGGTCTCCTACCGGTCCGGCCAGAGAAACAAATTCACTTCAGCTTCAGGAGCAGAAGACAAGGATTCACCCAAGAGGAGGAAGGCAATAGGACAGAGCAAGTTCTCCTGGTGCTGTGGATGATCCTGAAGTAGGTCAGAACCCTCTGATCAACGATTGAAACACCCTCCCCCCCGCCGCCCAAAAAAAAAAAAAAAGCCAGGCAGTGGTGGCACATGCCTTTAATCCCAGCACTTGGGAGGCAGAAGCAGGAGGATTTCTGAGTTCGAGGCCAGCCTGGTCTACAGAGTGAGTTCCAGGACAGCCAGGACTACACAGAGAAACCCTGTCTCAAACCCCCCTCCCTCCCCCCCCAAAAAAAAAGAAAAAAAAAAGGATTGGAACACACCTTGACTGATTCACTGTGGATTTATGTGTCATGAGATAGCACAAACCCCTTCAGGACTTTCAGTAGTTTAAATGAAAATGGTTCTCACAGACTCAGAGAATGTCATTATTAGGAGGTATCGTCTTGTTGGAGTAGGTTGGTTTTCTTGGAGGAAGTGTGTCACTAGGGGTAAGCTTTGAGGTTTCAGATGCTCAAGCCAGGCCCACTGTGTTTCTCTCTTGCTGATGCCTGCCAATTCAGATGTAGTATTATCAGCTGTCCAGCACCATGTCTGCCTGTGTGCTGCCATGTTTCCTATCATGATGATAAATAACTAAACCTCTGAACTGTAAGATAGTCTCAATTAAATGCTTTCCTTTATAAGAAGTGCTATGGTCATGGTGTCTCTTTATAGCAATAGAAAGTCTAACTAGCTGAGTGGTGGTGACGCAGGCCTTTAGTCCCAGTACTTGGAAGGCAAAGACAGGTGGATCTCTATGAATTTGAGGCCAGCTTGGTATACAGATTGAGTTCCAGGACATCTAGGACTATACAGAGAAACCCTGTTTCAAAGAAATAAAACCGAAACCCAACCCACACCAAACCAAACAAAAACACCCTCTCCTGCCCCCCCAAAAAAGAAAGAAAAATGAACAAAAGGAAACCCCAACAAAACCAGGCCTGATACCAATACCTCATCCAGTGGGTCCCACAGGTAAGATCTCAGAGGCCATTTAGGAGATGTACCAATTTGGTCCTAAGTTCCCTATGAAGATGAGCTTAGTTGTCTGACATTCTTGTCTCCTAAGAGCTTAGCTACTTCCTGGGATCAGACCATGTGATTGTTTGAATATGAATGGTCTCTATGTGTTCATATGTTTGGTTCTAGTTGGCAGATTGTTCAGGAAGGACTAGGATGTGTGGCCTTGTAGGAGGAGGTATGTCAGTGAGGGTAGACTTTGAGGTTTCAAAAGCCCATAACAGGTCCAGTCTCTCTCTCCTCCTCCCCCCTATCTGCATGTAACTTGTGGATCAGACATGAGCTCACAGCTACTGCTCTAGTGCCATGTCTACCTGCTGCCATACTCCCTGCTACAATGGTTACAGCCTAACACTCTAACTGTAAGGAAACACCCAATAAAATGCTTTCTTTTGTCCACTGCCTTGGTTGTGGTGTTTTGATATACAATGGAACATATAAAGAGATCACCTGGGATGACCATTACCTCCCAGGATGTGACACTTTATCTTACAAGACTTAAGAAGTTGTGGCTAGTACCATGAGAAGTAGTAAAGTGACCCAAAACCAAGGTAAAGGTATCATTGGAAGGCAGCCTGGGCTCTGAAATTCATAGCCTGTCTGCTGGCTCCAGGACCACAGAAAGTAGATGACTGCAAGTCACAGAGGGATAGTCTTTAGCTTTGAGGTATCCTTTCAATTATGACATCATGTTGCCCACAGCATTGATGGGAAAATTTAGCCGGGTTGTGCTCTAGCCAGCTTTAAAGATTGATTGATTGATTTACTGTATGTATGTGAGTACACTGTAGCTATCTTCAGACACACCAGAAGAGGGCATCTGATTCCATTACATGGTTGTGAGCCACCATGTGGTTGCTGGGAATTGAATTCAGAACTTCTGGAAGAACAGTCGGTGCTCTTAACCACTGAGCCAGCTCTCCAGCCCCAAAATGTGTAGCTTAGGCTGTCCTTGAACTTGAGATCCTCCTGCCTCTGCCTTCTTCAGCAAATTCTACTGGTGTATGCCACCACAATCGGCTCTATTCAGCTTTAAAATTTAATGCTTTATCTGAGAGGTGTGGAGGTTCTTGTGCCCACAGATAAGCATTAGGGGAACCAGAAATGTTAAACATAGGGTTATCCCTTCAAAGAGAGAAATACATAACAGGGATACCTGTTATCTGCCCAAAAGGCCAGGAGTGTTAGGGTCCTTTGTGCTATCTGAGGGCATCAGATCCTTCGCAGACCATTATTGTGAGCTTGTCAATCTGTAGAGTCTATCTTTATGGGAAGATGTCACATTTAGTCAATCTATAGAACAAGCCTTTTTGTTGTTTTGTTTTTGTTGTTGTTTGAGACAGGTTTACTCTCTATAGCCCTGGCTGATCTAGAACTCACTCTGTAGACCAGTCTGGCCTTGAACTCACAGAGATCTGCCTGCTTCTGCCTCCTGTGAATAAAGGTGTACTCTACTACTGCTGAGCTATAGAATCCATCTTCATGGAAGATATCACATGTATAGCCACATTTTATTGTACACATGGGTTTGAGTAAATTATTACCAGGAAAATTTTCACCAAATTGTTCTGTCTTTAAATATGCCTAAAATAAACTACTTGGGGTCAGACACCCAAAGTTTTAATCAACACTATTACTTAGTTGTGTTGAACTGAACTACCTTCTTGCCTTCTTTGGACTGTTACCCTGCTGACAATTGCACTCACAAAGACCCTTGTAGTTTTAGAGGTGGACACAGTGGCTGATACCTATAATTACAGAATGCAAATACTGAGGCAGAAAGTCATTGCATATGCAAGACTAACCCAGACTACATAGTGAGTCTGAAGATAGTCTGGTGGAACAGTATGGCTCAAAAACAAAAAATTAAAACAAAACACTGTGGGCTTAATTTTTTCTCAGCTCTGATTTTAATAAAGGATCTTAAATGCTTTAATCTCTCTTCTAGCCCACTACCCACCAGAGGCAGTGGAAAAGAAAGGTTATTAAGATATGGGGAAGCAGACCTGTTTAGAAATTGTTCTTTGGAGCAAATCTAATCTGTGTTGTTGGGAAATCAGCAGTTCAGTTTACAAGAATCAGCAGCTTGATCCACTTGCAAACACTTCAGGAATATATCAGCAGTCTAGTTTAGTAGTGTTGGCATGACCTAGCAGAGACAGCCAGGTTTCTGTCGAATTGGCTCAAGTCAGCAGGAGCAATCGGGATCAAAAGGGATGCCAGAAGTTCTTTGCCATGCCTTTCTTAATGAAGAGATGATTAGTGAAGAAGATGCAAGACCAGGAAGTGCTGCAAACCTAGCTATGTAAGCCTACTGTCATTGTACACTGGGTCCTATTTATACGCTCTCCAGACATGTGTCCTCCCATGGGTCTTGTCTCACCATGTGAGTCTATCTTAGCAAAACTCTATGTGAGTCTGTATCAGCTGACATCACCCTGTCAATCAGCCCAAGTCCTTGGAAGTGGCAAGTAGCCATCAGAGCACCACCAGAGGTTTCCCCCCCACAGCATCATCATAAGTGGAGCTTAGTAACATAAGGCGAACCAATATATGCGTGTCATTAGCACTTCAACATGCATTCTTTCATGTACTTGCTTTCGTAAAATATCCTTTCATCTGTGTCTGCTTCAGGAAAATATTCCTTTATGTGTCTACCCCACTAAACAACCATCTGACATAACTGACTTTCTAAAGAAACCATAAGTGTTTACTTCAAAATACCCCTAAGACTGGATATGAAATATTGACTTCAATAGGCCCAAATTAGTTGCATGTTGGCACTTCCAGTGCCCTGTTCAAATCCTAAAGTCTTATGACCTCCCTAAACATATGTACTGGGCCAAGGCCCACTTAACTATTTGTGTCTAGATGGTGGGTGTATGAGAGAGCATGCTTGTGCCATGATGTACTTATGGTGATCAGAGAACATATTTTGGAAGTCAGTTCTCACCTTCCATCTTATTGAGACAAGTTTTGTTAGTCTGTGAGCTTCTAGTGGTTCTCCCTGCTTTACCTCCATTTTTGCCATAGAGTACCACAATTACAAATGTGTACTACCACATCTAGCTTCCTACTTGTGTTCAGGTGGTTGTCAGGTTTACATAGATAATACTTTTACTAACTAGCTTTGGACCCATTTTAAAGGTTTTTCCTGTGTTGGTTAGCAGTTTCCTCTCATTTAAAACATTCGATCTTGGAAGAAAGCTCTTTTAAAACGAAGAATAATCTGAAGGGAGATAAAACATTGTAACTTGTAAGGAAACCGTTAAATCCTGGAAGTTAGCAACCCCAAAGCTTTAGGAAGTCGTTCTAACTGACTAGATTCATTAGGTCTCTCCCTCCCCAAGCATATGTAAGGTGTAAGGATTGCTGAAAAAAAACGTTCTCGCCTGGCGGTAGTGGCCCACGCCTTTAATCCCAGCACTTGAGAGGCAGAGGCAGGCGGATTTCTGAGTTCAAGGCCAGCCTGGTCTACTGAGTGAGTTCCAGGACAGCCAGGGCTACACAGAGAAACCCTGTCTCAAAAAGCAAAAAAAAAAAAAAAAAAAAAAAAAAAGTTCTCAGACAAACTTAAGTCACCTAGAAAAGATAAAGAGGCTGAGATCAACTGAGTGAGCCGGGGCTGGGGCAAGGGCCCTTGGGCCAACTTAACTATGCTTGGAAAGACACTCTCCAACATGTGGAACTGCCTGTAAGTTTTACAGTGTACCTCAGATTTTCAGCTTTCATAAGCTGTCACCTATATTGAGGTGAGCTGTTGGTGATGCAGCTGTTTTTGAGTGATATCTGATTATGTAAATAACCCTTCACTCATATATTCCTATTAAGTAACCCCAGCAACCCACAGGTTCACCAAATTAGATCTTAGTGTTATCTTTCACTTTGGTTTGCCATTTTTGGGGGTGGTGGTGGTGGTGGTGGTAGTGGTGAGTAGATGTCTCCCTAGGAACAGTACCACACAACACTCTGAACAGTTAGCAAAAATAAGTATGGGGTTTGTTGTGTATCAGTGTGCACATGTTTGGGGGCTAAATAGAGGTCAACTTTGAGTATTCCTAGGAGTTGACCACCTTGTTTTGACACAGGGTCTTGTTTTGGGACCTGGGGATCACTGATAGCCTGGCTGGACATTCTTGTTTCTGCCTCCCCTGGTACTAGGATTACAAGCCCATACATATCACTACACCTGGCTTTTTACATGGGTCTCAGGGGGTGAGATCAAACTATGGTCCTGATGATTACACGGTAAATACTTTACTGACTGAATCATCTCTACAGCTTACATAAGTTGTGGATTTTTGGCACCTGTGCTGTGTTTTTTGTACAGTCATCTGGAGCCCTTAGCTTGAATCCTGGCTGCCTATGGCCATATGGTCCTTCATGTTGTTTAGTCTCTTCAAGCTCATTTTGAAAGAGAGAGACCTAACTATTCCTCATGCAATTCCAAGGTTCAGGCGAAACATCCTAGGTGAAAATGATTGGTATGAATCTTGGTCTTGCTATCAACATCCCTAAAAAAACACCAGTCCTATGAGGTCATGGCGCCTTTAAACCCCATTCGATCTCACACTCTATGTACAAACAATGTATACACCCGGCAGTTCACCCTCTCTTCAGGAGCCCAGCAGAAAGTGTATTGAGCCTCCTAATATGACTCTTATATGTCTCAAGACTTGACCACCTTATATTATGAAGATAGGAGAATCAGTCATTGATAAGAACACCCATCTTTCAGACCCAGGGTTTCACACTCCAGTCCTGAATATTTTCTAAAAAAAAAATAACCCAACTGGGTATGGTTTAAAACAACAGGGGGTGGGGGAAAACAAACAAAAGGAAAAGGAAGAATCAAAACATGTTCAAGTTTACAGCCTGAAAATTTAAAAGCAAATAAATGACAGGTAATCAGGGCAAGTCTCTCTCCATCCAGTTCCCCAAACGGGACAGCAAAGGCTAGGCAGGAATATCCGCAGACTATACAGACCAAACAAACAAAAAGTTAATGTAAACTAGGTTCGGTGTCTTATACCTATAATCTCAGTAGTCAAGAGATTAGGCAGGGTTGAGTTCAAGTCTAGTCTAGGCTACATTTCTAGACCCTGTCTCATAAAAACAAAAAAAACAAATATCAGTCCCATTAAAATAGCAGAGATTGCAACATCATCCAAAGCTGGAGGTCAAGGCCAGCTCAGATTGTCCATTTATCCTGGAGCCATCTTATTATATTTTTCTAAGAATACTCATTTTTTTTTAAACATTAAAAGGGGGTATGTAATACTGTTTGTGTGGTTGGGGTGCTATGCTAGGTAACAAATATTATTTCCTTAAGAGAGAATTTAGGAAGTCTCAACTCAGGTGTGGATTCCTGGAATTTTGCTGAGACACAGGAATCTGAAGGTCTTTGTGGAAGCTTGTAGAGAACAAAAACCATGTTGTGTAACTCAAAAGCCTTTTTGTGTGACCCGAAATAATATGCTTGAGTTTGACACCAGGCAACTTTGCTAAGAGCTATGCCTCAGAAGCAAGTCCACTGGCAGCCCACCCTGCAGCTCACCATAAGTGCCTAGCCCAGGATAGGCCTTGATATGCTAATGATCTAACCCTTAGGTGGCATTGAAATGAGAGTAAACCAAAGGTGCTGCTCAATGAAATGATACAAAAATGAGAATGTTAGAGATGGTCTCTAAGATCATACTGTCAATGCTCTTGTGACAAGGCTTCTATAGCCTCTGTGTTGATATCAAGAGGACTTGAAACTCTCTAGGTGGCCCTGGCCTCAGTCACCCCTGAACTTCAGGAGCTGTTACTCAGTCCACTTAAGCCTGCCATTGACTAGCCACTGGCTTACACTCTCAAGGATCTCCTTTCAGTCTACTACAATTGACAACTGAAGGACTTCACAGTGCGTGGTGGCTGGGAAAATGTATTCACTGGATTCTGAAATGCATTCACTGGATTACCCAGTGGAACCTGCAGCAGCATTTCCTGTTCTCTGCTAGGTGAGACAGCTGTTTAGCTGTTATATTAGCATGATAGTGTAAAGAATGTTGGTGTGAATAAACCATTTTGAAAGACAAACTTTGTAATAGACAAGTGCCTTACAGTTCATAGGCTCATGCTTCCTGAAAAGCCTTACAAGTAATGTCTGTTCAGAAACAAACACACACACAAACACACACACAAAGGGACTGACTTATGTATAAACCTGAAAGAGAGATGGAGAATTTAAACATCCTTCTATGTTTTAAACACACCCAGCAGTGGGGTTGGCAACTTAGGCTGTTGACAGATTAATCCACAGATACAAATTCTGACACAAGTATTTTTCTTAAGTAATTAAAAATAAATTAAGACATTTTCAGGATTTCTCTGAGTAGTCCTGGCTGTCCTGGACTCACTCTGTAGACCAGGCTGGCCTTGAACCCAGAGATTTGCCCACCTCTGTAAATTCTTATCTATACAAGCATACAATATTTATAAATAGGCCCTAAGCAAACTGCATTATATTTACCAAACTCTATCCACAGAGACAAAAATTCTAAGCTAGCTGACTTGAAAATCAAGTCAAACCTCAAACTTGTCCATGACAAAAGCTAAAAACAGGAGACACAAGAGAATGAAACTTTGCCCAAATAATACAAAGACAACTTTGACAAATAACATTTTGAGATGAATTCAACACAGTCTGCAGGTCAGGCTGTGCAGAACATTCAAGATGAGCAGTGAGCTGTAGAGTGCAGAATGAGGGCACTATAAGCTCAAGTGAGGAGGCCCCATCCTCACACTCCAGCATTACATAGGCCAGGGAGTGTATGTATGTGTGGGTGCAGATGCAACCTCCAAATCCATAACCAGATGCCCTTAGGTAGGCCTTACACAAGACCACTAATAATGAGCACGCCCACTGGACTAGACATTGTAAGCTGTCTCTGGACATTAGACCCAAGGTCTCAACAATAATTGGATAAATCAAGCTCACCCCAGATAATTGCCCAGATTGTTCAGGCAGCTTGGCCTGTGTCAGGAGAGGCCACAGTACCCGCAATGACATCAGGGAATGCCCTCCTTGCGCTGGCAGCACTGGGAGGGTGGCGCTGACCAGTCATAGACATAAGAAAGGCGCAACTGCACCTCATTCTTGCACAACCGGCCCTCGTGCAGCAACATCTGTTGCTTCTCCAACATGTCCTCTGGGCTTTGCTTGTGTGTCACCAGATACTGATTGCTGCAGCCTCGAGATTTGTACTCCGTGTCGAAGCGTGGGTCGTGCTCCCGTTGTACATCCACCGGTGCCAGCCAGGTGCCCAGCGATACATCTTCACTGTGCCATGCGCGCAGGTATTCGCGGCTGAGGCGCAGATAATGCACCAAGTCCGCAGAAAGGACATACCCACCGCCCAGAGCATAGGGCAGGTAATAGTCGCAGAGTTGCCAGGCAGCTTCTCGCCAGCGACCTCCCGGCTTGACGCGACCACGCCCAGAAAAGAAGCCCCAATAGAGGCGTCGGCGGCGTGCGGGCTCACGTGCCCGTAGCTCCACCAGTATAGCGTCCAGTCGCGCAAAAGAGTCGTCATCCGCCTTGAGCACGAACTCGAAGTCTACGTGCTCATCCAGCCAGGTTAGCATGGCCAGGACCTTGGCTGTGAGGTTCTCATAGGCATCGCGCAAGGCGGGCAGCAGCAGCAGGTCCCCGTGCTGTGCTTGCTCGAGCTCAAGAGTGCGCCGCTCTTCTGAGCCTAGGCCGCTAGTACCCACAGCGAAGCGCGCCCACACGTCCTTGGGTCCGCCACGCCTCTCTTGAGCCAGCCACGTGCTGCGCACTGCGGTGCGGCGCTCAACCGCGCGGGGCGCACTGGCCACTAGCACTGCCAAGAAGGCCTTAGTGCGGGGTCGAGCGGCTCCAGAAGCGGAGGGCGTCTCGCCCTCAGAAGCGCAGCGCGCCAAGTACAACAGAGTAGTGCTGCAAAATGCCAGCCCGCCTAGGCCCAGCACCACCCGGTGCCTCCAAGCGCGTCGAAGTACCTTCATGCTGCGGGCGGGAGGTCGCCGAGTAGCGCAGGCGCGGAGGCTGGAAGGCGCCTGCGCGACTCGGAGACTGGCGTGGCAGGTTAGGCCCGTTAACCGTGGGAGGAGCCCCAAGGCACACAGTGGCTAGGCGTTTAGACTCCCTGGAGCTGATATCCAAGGCAGCTTTGAAGACTAGGGCTGGGCCAAGAATGATTGACACGTGACCCCGCGCGCCATTTCTATTGGTTGTCTCGCAGAGGTTGCTTCCGCCCGTAAGAAAGATGGTGGCTTCGAGATTCTTGCCGGAGGCCATGCTTTTTTCCCCTTAGGTTCCAGGTGGGCTTCTTCGCCCCTTCCCGGAAGAAAGATGGCGGCGGCCTGAGCCGATTTCCGCGTACGACCTCGCGGGCGCCCAACTGCGTTCCCCAGACCCGGCGCATCAGAAAGCCGGGGTGAGTGAAGGGGTCACTGCAGTCACTTTGCGAGGGGTAGGCTTGGGAGGCCATTCGTCTAGCGTTTGGGTCGCGTCAGGTATCAGCCGGCTTGACCCCCGCGGACCGCCCTTTTAAGAATGTGCCCGCCCTCTTGCCCAGCTGCTTCTTCCGGAACTCACTGTGCCGCGGGGGAACTGAGGCTCGGGGCTCTGTTACAGACTGGCGTCTTGACCTCAACTTGCGGTCCAGCATCTCTGCCTCGGTTTCCTCTTTGATAAAATGTACGCCATGAGTTCTGATAGTACGAGTTGGAAATTGAAGGCCTGTGTAAAACCTTCATACCTGGCCCTGGTTGGTGGTATTTCTCTCTGGTACTATTGAGTGTAGTTCTTAAATCGACAGAGCTTTTATTTACTTTTTTTGTTGTTGACGTTTTCCAAGATGAGGTTTCTCTGTGTAGCTCTGGCTGTCTTGGAACTAACTCTGCAGACCAGAGTGGTTGCTCCGGAACTCTGGCTGGCCTGGAACTCAGAGGTCGCCTGCCTCTGCTTCCCAAGTGCTAGAATTAAAGGCTTTTTTTACTTCAATTTTTTACTTCCAGGCTTTATTTACATTCCTATTTTTGTGTTGCTGGAGGAAATCAAATCCAGAACCTTAAATGCTGGTCAAATGCTCTACTGCTGGGCTAAGTCACCAGCCCCCTAATAGCTTTTGGACTGTTTTAGACTGTTGTTTTTTAGACTTTGATGGTCGTTTTTTCTTCTTTTATTGTTGTTATCGTTAGTTTCGAGACAGAGTTTCATGTAGCCTGTCTGAACTTAATATCTAAGGCTGGCCTTGAACTATTGATTCTCCTGCTTGTAATTGTCACACTTTCAAATCCAGCCTTGGCAAGTACCTGGTCAAGCAAGGAACATAGTGAGACCCTGTCTCAAAACAAAAGCAAGCAAACAAACAAAATATATAGTCTGGTTTCATCAGAATTATAATGTAAGGATGGCAAAGAAGTACAAGTATTTCCCCAATCACCCTGTGTATGCTTGAAACCTGAAACCTCAGGTGGAACTAAATCCTGAGTAGACTGTTTATTATTATACATAGGTATAGCAAAGTTTAATTTCGAAATTAGGCCCAGGCAGAGGTTAACAACTAATCATAAAATAGAACAGTTGTGACTTACTTTGACAGATATAATGTCATTTGATTGGGAATGATGGTAGGTCAAGGGGTACTGTTGTCACCTTCACTGCAGGCGTCACTAGCTTTCCTTTTGACTACTTACTGGAAAGTGATGTGTGTATAGGAGCTATGACAAGGTGAAACTCCTTGAAATCCTGACCTAGGAGCACAGGCTCCTGGCTGTACAGGGCACACCTTTACTGTTCAAATGTAAAATACTGTTTACTACTCTATGCTTTTGAGTAGTACTTCCAGGGTTGAGTGTGTTTTAGATTCTGGTAGATTGGTAGTGTCGGGATAAAGAAGCTAAGTCAGACAGGGTCCTTTCCAGGGGAGAAAGCTGCCACACATAGGTGAGACCAGGCTGTACCAGAAGTCCATAAAATTGTCTTCTTTGTAGACTGTCAGATTGTGGAGCCAGCCATCAGCCTTCAGCTTTCTTGGCAGTGCTAGTATCCCAGAGACTTTGTAGTATCCAGGGCTCTAGTTTGAGCTGTGATTTCCCTCTCTTCCTTGCTGCTACCTCTTACTCCAGCTCTTGATTCACACCTTGCAGGAATCCTATGGTCTGGCTGGTGGCAATGACGCCCAGGCAGAGTTCCCTCTGTGGTCTGGCTACTCATGGCCTCTGGTTCTTAGGCCTTGTCCTTCTGATGGATGCAACTGCTAGACCTGCCAACCACTCATTTACTCGGGAAAGAGCACCCAACAGGGAGGAAAATGAGATCATACCTCCAGACCACTTGAATGGAGTGAAGCTGGAGATGGATGGACACCTTAACAAGGACTTCCATCAGGAAGTTTTCCTGGGAAAGGACATGGATGGGTTTGATGAGGACTCAGAGCCACAGAGAAGCCGGAGGAAGCTGATGGTCATCTTTTCCAAGTAAGTGTCTCATATGTCCCCTGCAAATGCATGCTAAGGCACCCAGAATTTGTGATGATAATTCAATTTCCATAAGCTATTCTTCTAGTACAGCAGAGTCAAGACTCCTTTGGGGATGAACAACTCTTTCACAGGGGTTTCTTAAGACCATTGGAAAACACAAACATTTACATTGTGATTCATAACAGTAGCAAAATTGCAGTTATGAAGCAGCAATGAAAATAATGTTATGGTTGGGGGTTACCACAACATGAGGAACTGTATTAAAGGGTTGCAGCATTAGGAGGGTTGAAAACCACTGTTTTAGTACCTTGTACTTTGATAGGACTTGGAGGGCTAAGCTATGCTGGGAAGCCCAGAGAGATGGAGATGATAAATTGGAGGGCTATGCTTAGAGGGCTGGGCTACTTAGCTGTGTCTAGGCCCTCATGGCCAGGAAGGCCTTAGGATAGACTTCTGCCCCTGCCCCACCTCTTAAGGACTTTGTGCATGACTGTTCCAACTATAGACTTTATCAGTTGAAAAGCATAAAGTCAGGTCAAGTGGAAAGTAAAGTGGTCCTAGCAGGTTATAATTTCAGGTAAAGGAGAGTTGGCCCAGGGCGGCCTAGGAGAAGGTCTAACATTAATAGATTAAGAGCTGATGGGAGGAGGGGACACAGTCTGGTTACCTTGGGTACCTATGTTTCCTCCCTCCCTTCCTTTCTTTTTCTCTGAGATAAGATCTTACTGTGTAGCCCTGGCTGGCTTTGGATTTATAACTGGTCCATCTGCTGCAGCTTGTCTTCTTGCTTGCTTTGTGTGTGTGTGTGTGTTTTTTTTTTTTTTTTTAAGACATGATCTCTCTTATTAAATCTCCTAGAACTTAATATGTAGACCAGCAGGCCTCTATCTCCCAAATCCTGGGATTAAAAATGTACACCGTCACACCTGGCTCCGTCTCTGCTTTCTCAGTGCTAGGATAATGGTTTCTGCAACCATGTCTCCCCAATCCCCTGCCTTTTCTTTTTTTCTTTTTTTTCTTTTTTTTTTTGTCTTACTAGGTTTTACATTTAATTATTTTTTGAAATGCAAGGACAATTTTATTAGAGTTTAAAAGAAAAATAACCTAGGGAGGACAAGCTGTAAATCTCAGCAGTTACCCTAACCCTGAAGTGGAACATGCAAGGAAGGAAAAACGCCATGCCATTTGAGTTACTGGCAGGGAGGTCTACCACATGACAGCAGGCAGCCACATAACAGAGAAGAAAGGTGTAAGGAGAGGTTCTAATGTTAACCCTGTTTCTCAATTGATCCTTGATTTGTCAATAAAGAAGGTTGGGGTCCCGTTGTTGGGCAGTGGACATAGGTGGGACTTCTGGGTCCTAGGAGGAAAAGGCAGACTTCAGGAAGGAGAGGAGAAGGAGAGGGGCTTTTTTGTCCTGTTTTGGTGGAAGAAAGGAAGAAAGACACAACAATTGTGTAAGGCTTCGGGGGAGAGCTAGGGCCTGTGGCCTCCACTATGGCCAAGTGGCCAAGGATGTTTGTCAGGGACTAGGTGGAATAAGCCATTATGTTTAGGGCAGAATGAGAGATGGAGATAATAAATTGGTAAGGACATGGTGAAATAAAAGGGAGCCAGGAGGGGCTGGTAGCATGGCAGCTCCCAAGCAAAGGCAGTAGATTTTAAAAAAAAATACATGTAATAGAAAGGGGCTTTAGAGAAGCTAAAGAGGCTTTAGTAAGGAAGCTCAGAGAATCAGAAAAAGCATACTTAGGTTCTGAGCATGTAGGGATGATATTTAGAAAACGATGCCCGGTCCGGTCTGGTCCGGTCCGGTTTGTTCCCAGGCAGTCGCCATGTTCCCACTGCTCCTCAGCTCTGACCGGGGCTCCGGCTAGCTCGATGCGCAGGCCCTGGCACCCATGAGATGCCAGCGTGGGGGATGGCTCTGCCAATCCACCACACTGCATCCACAAAGCTCAGCTGAACCCCAGACAATATCTGCCATCCTTGCAGTACATGGGTAGAAATGGAGACTCATAGCTTAGTGATTTTCTAAAGGATTTATATATTTAGAAATGCTCAATCAACAAGATGCCCACACAATTAGAGTTGTTATCTTTTGTTTTGCTTTGTTTTTCGAGACAGGGTTTCTCTGTGTAGCCCTGGTTGTGCTGGAACTCACTCTGTAGACCAGGCTGGCCTGGAACTCAGAAATCCTCCTGTCTCTGCCTCCCAAGTGCTGGGATTAAAGGCATGCGCCACCACCGCCCGGCCTAGAGTTGTTATCTGATATCTAACCTTTTCATAGAAGTTGCTACCCAGGACAGCTTTCAACCCATCCGTGGTTCTCCGTGGCTGATAGCTTCCTTCTTCTCCCCTTCCTCTATTTCTCCCCTCCCCTTCCTCTCTTCTTCTCCCAGCTCCACCTCCTCTTCTACTGCCTAATCAGGAGCTCCATTGTGAATACAATGTAGCAGAATAAGTAACCTGCTACATGAACATCAAAAAGAGACAGAAGAAAACAAAAACAGAAAGTTGCATCTTTCTGAGTTAGGATTTAGGTGGGCAGATTGTGTTGGTTTGTATATACTTGTTCGGGGAGTGGCACTGTTGGGAGGTGTGGCCTTGTTGGAGTAGGTGTGTCACTTTGGATATGGGCTTTAAGACCCTCATCCTAGCTGCCTGGAAGTCAGTATCCACTAGCAGCCTTCAGATGAAAATATAGGACTCTCAGATTTTCCTGCATCATGCCTGCCTAGATGCTGCCCTGCTCCCACCTTGATGATAATGGACTGAACCTCTAAACCTGTAAGCCAGTCCCAATTAAATATTATAAGAGTTGCAATGGTCATGGTGTCTGTTCACAGCAGTAAAACCCTAACTAAGACACAGACTGAACTAAACTTCAATATAGCTCAGCTCTTAAAGGACTGCCCATTTATTTATTCATATTCTCTCTCTCTCTCCTCTCTCTCTCTCTCTCTCTCTCTCTCTCTCGCTTGCTCGCTCTCTCTTTCTGGGGGGGGGGCAGAGAAGGAGTGGGAGAGGGAGATGGATGGAAATAGAGGACAGCTTGCATGAGTTATTGCTCTTCTTCTACCATGTGGTTTCCTGGCATAAAACTCAGATTGTCAGGCTTGGTGGCAAGGGACTTTTCTCACTGAGCCATTTTACTAGTCCTGATTGAGATTCTTTCTGATATTCCTTCTACTGTGTCTTCTTTTGGAGTTCCTATAATCTATCCCCAACTCCCAAGATCTCTGTCACTAAGACCTGGGTTCTATTCTTGGACAAAATGTTAGATTTTCGAAGGGACTTTGTTGTATGTGAAGTTGTTTGTGTGGTCTAGCTGAAGTATGTAAACTGCTATGATTAGAAGAGTTATGAGCCAGATATGGTAGTGCCTTTAATCTCAGCACTCAGGAGGCAGAGGCAGGGTCTCTGAGTTCAAGGTCAGCTTGCTCTACAGGATAACCAGGGCTATTTAGTGAAACACTATCTCAAAAAACCAAACCAAACAAACAAATAAATGAACAAAGGGTTATAATTCTGTTCATCATACTTCAAGTGGGAGAGTCTCTTCTCAGTAGTGATCTATTTTGTCCTCAAATAGCAGCTCCTGACTTAACTGCTCCCCCACAATTCTCCTTACAGCCCCTGGTCCTCCCTTGTGTTCCCTAGTGAGCCCCCAGCCTCCGGGTTTTCTGTAACACTTCCAAAGGGAATGTGAATTTGTGGCAGGTTCACAACTACTCGTATATAATTCCTGAGACCAGAAGCATTTGTCTTTTTGTTGAGAGTCCTAGAGTCTGATCTGATGCTTGCTATTTGCCTGCTTATAGGGTAGATGTGAACACTGACCGGAGGATCAGCGCTAAGGAGATGCAGCACTGGATTATGGAGAAAACAGCAGAGCACTTCCAGGAGGCTGTCAAGGAAAACAAACTACACTTCAGGGCTGTAGACCCTGATGGTGATGGTACAGTGGGACCAATGGGCAGAGCTGGGTGAAGTGGGTGAGGTCAGGCAGGAGACCCCAGCCTTAAGGGTAGAACCTGAGAGATGTCCCCAGGCCAAGGGGCAGAAAAGTAGAAGAGGACATAGTAGGGCTAGGGATGCTCAAGGCATGAGGTAGTTTCTGATGGTAGCTGTGTGCTTATTGAAACTAAAGGACACAGCAAGTACTACATTGACATAAACTTTCTTTGTAAAAAAAAAAAAAAAAACAGTTCCATGTACATGTGTATTCATGTGTACACATGCCTGTGGAGGCTGAGATTAACATTGATATTTTGAGTCCAGAGCTCACTGATTTCATTAGTCTAAATAGGCAGCTTGTATGTACCAGGGATTCCCTGTCTCTGCCTCTCAGTGCTGGAATTATAGATGGGCCTCCACATCTATGCAGCTTTTACATAGATGTTGGGGATTCAAAATCTGGTCCTCATGCTTGCACAACAAACACTTCACCTGGCTATGTGGTATGGCCTGTGCTTTTAATTACAGTACTCAGGAGATAGAGGCAGGTGGATCTCTTAAGGTCCAGGCCAGTCTGGTCCACAGAGTGAGTTTCAGGATAGCTGAGGTTAGACAGAGAAACTCTGTTTTAAGGGAAGAGAGAGAGAGAGAGAGAGAGAGAGAGAGAGAGAGAGAGAGAGAGAGAGAGAATGAGAATGAATGAATATATATGAATTTGAGAATGAGAGAATATATACAGAATCTTAATTCAGGGGCAGCCTGGACTACAACTGAGACTGCTTCTCAATAAACCAGAACCATCCAATGTCTCTTATGTCTCTTGTAAGTTTGGGGTTCCTTTCTAGTGTTCTCCCATCATAAGCTGCCAGCCAATATCTCTCTTGGCCCTGAGGGATGAAAGTTCCAGTGATTCTGCTAGTGAGGAAGTTGGTACAGATAACTTACTGGCTAAAGCTGTGGGCTGGGTATTGGTTGTTCTGCCCCTGAATGCCACTCTGGAAATATATCTGGAGCTACATACATCCTGAGCTTCCCCTACTACTAGACACTCAGCAGAGAGGAGTTTTTACCCTCTGCCCTGTGGCTGCTTGTGGCTCAGGACTTCTAGCAGATGTCCTAAAATAATTGTCTTTTTCATGACCTTCCCTGCCAAGTATCTTGACTGGTATAATCTCTTTTTAGGCCATGTGTCCTGGGATGAATATAAAGTGAAGTTTTTGGCAAGCAAAGGCCACAATGAGAGGGAGATTGCTGATGCCATCAAGAACCATGAGGAGCTCAAAGTGGATGAGGAGAGTGAGTGCTGGGTACCAGCCAGCTGGATATCAGGTCACTGTGCTGGAATAGGGTGGGCTGGCGAGGAGTCGAGGACTGACTGTTCTGGCTTGAGACTTGGGATCTGGTGTTTTCAAGTAGAAGCAGGGAGGACCTGAATCCAACAAGAGAGGTCTTTAGTAGAAGGAGCAGCCTTTGTCAAGGTCTTTAGTCACGAAAGCTGGGCAATGACACCCACTACATTCAGCGGTGACCTGGGACCTCAAGAGTGATGTCACTTCCAGAAGAAGTGTGGACAATCTGGTTTGGAGGTAATGTTAGGCATACTGGTTTTTGGGGCATGGGGCACACAAGATTCAGAGACAACTGGGAAGCCCTCCGGGGTAATTGTCAGGAAAGGAAGTCTGGATAACTAGTTTGTAAATCGTAAATAAAGGACCTTACTCATTACTGCCCTGAGTCCTAAACCACTTCCTGCTCTTTGGCCATATCCAGTGATTTAACTCATAGCGCTTTTTGGCTCTGTGGAGGGTTAGGACTTGTGTTCTGTAATTCTCCATATGTCACTCATGGTTAGTCACGTTACATACAGTTCTTGGCAGTTGTGCACATTGTAACACCTGTGCTCTACCATCTCAGTCTGTCTGTACATCTAACCTCAATAGAGGCCAGTCTGCAAAGTAGTACTTCATACCTTCCTAGCAGCATAGAAATCCTGGAAACCACTGACCATGATCACCCACAAGAAGTACGATGATAACCAGTATTTTAGTTCTGTACTTTTCTTTTATTCTCTTAGTTTTTTTCTCTCTTTCTTGTTTCTACCGGGCTGGCCTCAAACTCGGAGACCATCTGCCTCTGACTCCTGAGTACTGGGAGTCAAGGTGGGTGTGCAACTGTCTAGCCATTTATTTATTTATTTATTTATTTATTTATTTATTTATTTATTTTGACAAGATATCACGCTGTAGGTCAGGTTGGCCTTGAATTTGTTACAGTTTTCCTGCCTCAGCTTCCCTAGTGCTGAGATTGTTGGTGAGAGGAACCCTAAATGGCCAAGTTCTTTTTTTGTTTGTTTGTTTTTTTGTTTTTTCGAGACAGGGTTTCTCTGTGTAGCCCTGGCTGTCCTGGAACTCACTCTGTAGACCAGGCTGGCCTCGAACTCAGAAATCTGCCTGCCTCTGCCTCCCAAGTGCTGGGATTAAAGGTGTGCGCCACCACTGCCCAGCAATGGCCAAGTTCTATCCTTTCTTAAATTTCGTCAATTATTCTCTTCCTAAAGCAGTTGTCTGCATTTCCCCACCTTAATGTGTTTTCTTTTTCCATTAATTGTCCTTCATTTCATGCTGCTTACTGGAGGGTCCTGAGGGCCCTTGTCCTGTTCCTCTGGTGAGACTAGTATATACCTGTATATGCCTGTCAAGGTTGTTGACAGTTTTGAAGATGCTTTTCAGAGCTTCAGGGAGATGGTGCCCTCATAGCAATCCCTCTGTGACTTCTTTGGGATGTAGTCTCATGCTGGCCATTTTACTTTGGTGATAAATAGTGAAGTGGGAATAAACCCTTTTATTTTATTTTATTTTATTTTATTTTTGTTTTTTTGAGACAGGGTTTCTCTGTGTAGCCCGGGCTGTCCTGGAACTCACTCTGTAGACCAGGCTGGCCTCGAACTCAGAAATCTGCCTGCGTCTGCCTCTCAAGTGCTGGGATTAAAGGCGTGCACCGCCACCGCCCGGCGAATAAACCCTTATAAACCCTTTCATTCCCAACTTGCTTTTTGGTCATGGTGTTTCATTGCAGCAGTAGAAACTCTAAGACAACTGTCAAAGGTCCTCATGCCTGAGGTCCCTACTCAGCCACATCTGATCTTCTTAAGTATTAGTTAGTTTTCTATTGTGATAAAACATTACCAAAGGCAACTTAGAAAGACTTTATTTAAGCTATGGTTCCAGGGCGTTAGAGTCCATAATGGCAACAGGCGGTAAGCATGGTGGCAGCAACAATAAGCTGAGAACTCAGATCTTGAACTGTAAGCATAAAGCAAGCATAAAGCAGAGAGTGAACTAGAAGTGGGCAAGATTATAAATACTCAGAAGCCCACTATCAGTGAATTATTTCCAGCAAGGCCTCACCTTTGAAACCTTATCTTGGTTAGAGTTTCATTGCTGTGAAAAGACACCATAACCAAGGCAACTCTTAAAACAGACAACATTAATTGGGGCTGGTGGGAAGCAAGGCAGCATGCAGACAGACGTGGTATTGGAGAAGGAGCTGAGAGTTCTACACCTTGATCTAAAGGCAACAGGAGGGAACTGTTCCATACTGGGTGTAGCTTGAGCACTAGGAGACTTGGAAGCCCACCTACACAGTGACACACTTCCTCCAACAAGGCCACACCTCCTAATAGTGCCACTCCGTGTGGCTAAGGATTCAAATATGTGAGCCAAACCTATTCCAACCACCACACTCCCATAACAATGTCATCAACTGAGGATGACATGTTTAAATGCCTAGACTATGAAAAGCACTTATAAAAGTATTATCTTTAAATATAAGAAGTGAATTAATCTGGTGGCTATATTTCTTTCCCTTATGGTAGTCCCCAGTGACCACACAGAGAAACCAAGATTTATTTAAAACTACACTTCAATGGTTGAGCAGTTCAGTGATCTACTTTAACCTCCTATGCTAATCTAGCTACCTTTCATCCCATCCCATAGTACTTGCATGTTATTATTGATCTTGTTCTTTGAGCTTCAGGTGAGTTTCCATGATCTCTCTCTAGACTCCTTCCTCATGGCTCCAATTCTTTCATCCTCTCGGCTGATCTGATCTCCCTTTGTCCTTCCTGTGCTGGCAGATATCCTGCCCTATTCTTTATTCTGATCACCCAGTACTGGGTGATCAGCATTTATTGACAAGGCAGAGAATAAATAGAATTGTTTACATGGCTGGGCAGTGGTGGCACACACCTTTAATCCCAGCACTTGGGAGGCAGAGGCAGGCGGATTTCTGAGTTCGAGGCCAGCCTGGTCTACAGAGTGAGTTCAAGGACAGCCAGGGCTATACAGAGAAACCCTGTCTTGAAAAAAAAAACAAAAAAAAACAAAAAAAAAAGAATTGTTTACATGAACTTGAGACATTGAGTGCTGGTATAAGCACCACAATGCCGTGTTCAGATTGAAACAAGATATGAGAGCAGAAGAAAAACAGCATTTGAATAGTACAAGGGTAAACTTTACATGGTGTACAAAAAACGTTATGCCTAGAGGTCCTTCTCATTAAAACCACTGCATCCCACTTCCCGGCTCCTATAGACTCATGACGATATCATAATGTTGTAAGGTTCTGATCAAAAAGAGAGAACAACAATTCTTTTTCAGAAAAGAACAGCTTTAATGTGCATGCATAGGTTCAAAATGAACTGTTCATAAAAAAACCCAAGCCTCAAGTACAGTGAAACAACTTTTGTTATGATTTTTGTTTTTTCTCTGTCATATATGCTAACTTGCAATTTCATTGTTTATTTAAAAGTCTTAAGGTGGTACAGAGTTAGCTCAGTAGTTAAGAGGATTTGTTGCTTTTTTCAAAGGTTCTGGGTTCAATTCCCAGCATCCACATGGTGACTCACAGCCATGAATCTAATACCTTGAGTACTAGGCACATATGTGGCTCACACACATACATGCAGGCAAAACATTCATACATATGAAATCTAAACTTCTAACATTCATACACAAAAAAACTTAGGGTGAGATTCTAAAGATGCTTGTATTGGGGGGTGGGGTGGGGTGGGGTGGTACTCAGGATGTAGCAAAGTTTCACATAAACATTTTGACAAAGACTAAACCACATGGCAACCTTTCTGTCTATCTTTCAAGGGGAGGCTTACTAAGCAAAGGGGTTTGCAGGAGACACATGTGATTAAGTTTATGTATATTCAAGAATGGGACACTGCTTGGCCCATGTGACTTTTTTGTCTTTATTTTTTTCTGATTCTCAGGGACCCCCATGACAGTAGTCCAAAATGATTTTAGTTCAACCTCAAAAGTCTCCATAGCCTTTGTTTGTTTGTTGTTTTGAAACAGGGCCTCTCAAGTCCTAGCTGGGCTTTAACTCACAGAGATCCGCCTTCCTTGGCCTCCCTAGTGCTGGGAACAGGCATGTACCTCTATGTCCAGCTCCCCATTTTTAGATTTCCAAGGCAGAGTAGACTGACAGAAGGCAGAAAAAGATCAGGATCTGACCTTCAACAGAAGATACTGTGTTTATTTTTTATCTTTAGAGATGTATGTATGTATGTATGTATGTATGTATTCTATGAGTGCTCTGCTTGCATATATGGCTGTATGCCAGAAGAGAGCATTAGAGAGAAGAGGGCGTCAGATCCCATCACAAATGATTGTGGCTGTATTTCTGGGTTCAGTTCCCAGCATCCACATGGTGACTCACAGCCATGAATCTGATACCTTGAGTATTAGGCATCATGTGTTTGCTAGTAATTGAACTCAGGACCTCTGGAAGAACAACTCGTACTCTTAAACACTGAGCAATCTCTCCAGCTCTAATAGTGTGTCTATTAACGCACACAATGAGAGGCAGTCTTCCTCCTGTGGGAAACTGAAGGATCTGCCAGGGGAAAAAGCTGGATGTAGCCCTTTATAGGAGTGGGATGAGGGTCTTGGAAATAAAGAAATTGTTGAAGTACCCAAGGTGAGACAGACTGTTTTGAGAGACAGGCTGTCTCAACAGACATTCCTTTCTGACTGAACATGGTCAGTTGTAATCTCACAGGAATCCTATTTTTATAAGCAAGGTACTTTATCTCCCATAGTCTTTACGTAAACACTGTGTCAGAGTCCAAAGTCTCTTCCGAGACACAAGGCAATCTGTTAACTGTAATGCCTTGTAAAATAAAAAAAAAACAAATTATATACTTCCAACATATAATGGCACAGAATATACTTTACTGTTCTAAAAGGGAGTAAAAGGAGCATAGTGAGAAAATGCTGGACCAAAGTAAGACTGAAATCCAGCAGGGCAAACACTAAATCCTATAACACTGTGTCCAATATCAAAGGGCTTAGATGACACTGTCCCCTCTGCTTTGTATGCTTGTAGCATACATATCTCTCCTGGGTTGGTTTAATTGCTTGTATGCAGCTCTCCTTGGCAGATATACCACAAGTCTGGCATCTTCACCATCATGGGGTTCACTTTTACACCTTCACTCAGTGGCCTCTCAGGGCTTTCACACAGGGCCTCCCTGCCACAGGCTGCCTAGCCTCAGCAGTTTTAAGTTGTAGAGGAGGAATCTATCACCTCTTCACCCCTGGATCTCTTATGCTTCTAAAGCTAGTACCACATGGTGGACACTACAAAGTTCAGCTGCTAGCTTGGGCTGGTTCCCCCTTGAACCATGTTATAGCAGTTAAGCATGTTATAGCAGTTTTTGTTTTCCCTTTCTCTCTAGGAGCAGAAAATTCCTTAGGCTTTTTCCTTTTGTAAATTGGAAGCTTAGCGGAATGGGATTTTGCCATGAGGGTACCCTTTCCTTTGTTCCAGTACAAATTAGGCTCCTCTTTAATGACATTAATCTCCTTAACAAATTACACGCTTTTCCAGCACATGTCTTGTTATAACATTAAGCTTATTAGTATACTTTCTTTTCTCTAAACATTTTATATTTTTCCCTGCTTGTTTTTTTATTATAGACCTATATAAACATTAATAAACATACCACAGATTTAATATTATATAGTCTTAAAATCTCCGCCAAAGAAGAAATTATAAAGTCTTTCTCTCTCTCTCTCTCTCTCTCTCTCTCTCTCTCTCTCTCTCT
>NW_021619838.1:237515-249690 GCF_004785775.1 Grammomys surdaster | reverse complement strand
TGGGTGGGTGGGTGGGTGGGGTAGGTGTATTTTCCCTACATGTATGTATTTGTACCACGTGCATTTCTGGTGTCCAAGGAAACTAGAAGAAGATGTCAGATTCCCTGAGATAGAGTTACAGACATTGTGAGCTGCCATTTGGATGCTGGGAATTGAACCTGGATTCTCTGGAAAAGTAGTCAGTGCTCTTAGTACCCGAGTCATCTTTCCAACTTCTATTCCATTACTTTTAAATTTAGTCTCATGAAAGTTCTTGGGACAGTGGCAAAAGGCAGCCAGTTTATTTGCCAAAATATCACCAGATTGCTTTCTAGTCCAGTTGCTAATATTGTTTTCCTCTGAAACCTTTTGAGCATTAATGCTGGGTGTCCACAGTCAACATTGCTCCTAGTACCACTGTCTTTCAGGTTTCTATTATAATGACCCTTTTGATTCCAGAGTTCCCAAGTCTTCCACATTCTTCCCCAAACCAACAGGTTAGGTTCTTTATAGCAACACCCTATTGTCTGGTACCAACCTCTCTATTAGTCTATTTTCTGTTGCTATAATAAAGAACCATGACCAAGGCAATGTGCAGAAAGTCTTTATTTGGGCTTATGATTCCAAAAGGTTAGAGTCCATATTGGTGGACATCTTGAGCTTCAGGCATGAAGCAGACAGCATGACCTGGAAGTGAGTGAGACTATAAACAGTCAAAGCTTGCCCCTAGTGTTATACTTTCTGCAAAAAGACCTTACTTCTGAAACCTCCCCACACAGCATTACTTGGATTCATGTGTTTAAATGCCCTAGACTATGAGAGACAAGTCACATCTTTGACTTCAGCACATTGAAAGGCCTCTAATTGTCTGGGGAGATCTGAGCAGTTGGTAGGATCCTGCAGGGGAGGCCTATGTTTCTCTTGTGTAATACTAGTGGTTCTCCCTTAGTGTGTGGTGAAGTCTTGTTAGAGAAGTCTGCCTTATATCACATTTTTATTTTTTATTTTTACTTTTTGAAACAGTCGTTCAAATGATCTGTCTGCTTCAGCCTCCCAAGCAGCTAGGACTACAAGGTTGTGCCAATATATCCCATTCCCCATCATTCTTTAAATGAGCCTTGTTATTCAGGTTAGATTAACCCAGGAAATACTATGCATGAAGGCCACTTGGTTTGTCTGTGGTGATCAGGTACCTGATGGGTCGTAGAGGAATTGCTATAGTCAGGATATGACCAGAGACAGACTCAGGACAGTAGGGTAAGGCCATGGAGGTGGCAGGGATTCTTAAGGTTCCTAGAGCTGAGCAACCTGGAAGCCTAGACACCAGAACTTAGTCACTGACTGTGTTGAGTCCCAGATGGAGAAAGATCATTTCTGCCCTGGGAACATGGAGACATTGGAGGATGCATAGGCAACCATTGTTCAGAAGAACAAGGGGAGTCCATGGGAAGCTTAGCTCACTACCTCAGTCATTTCTAGAAACTGGGTTTTCTGTATTCTATGCTCTCTGAGTGATAATATACATGAGAACCGTAGAGAGGAACAAAAGTGACACCTTTGTTCCTATAGACGTCAATAAGAATGAGTCAACCTCAGTCTCAGCGAAATTTCCATTTCTGCTGAGGAATAAACAGCTTGGAGTGGGTAAGGATGGCAGGTTGGGCAGTCTTTGGGGGTTTTGTGTGTCCCCTCCCGAGGACCAGGTCCTTCTGGGTGGACTAGCACCCTTTGTCTTGAGCCGGTAAATGATGACCCTCTTAAGTTCAAGCAAAACCTTGTGGAACTTTATGAGTGCTTGCATTAGAGTCTAGCATGCCTAGATAGTCACAGATGTGCCTCTTGCAGCACAGGAAGTCCTTGGGAACCTCAGAGATCGCTGGTATCAGGCAGACAATCCTCCTGCAGACCTGCTGCTGACTGAGGACGAGTTCCTTTCATTTCTTCACCCTGAGCACAGCCGGGGCATGCTCAAGTTCATGGTCAAGGAGATCTTTCGGGACTTGGGTAAGGCCTTTTTGCACTATGACACTGTTTTAGGCCTGAGGGTGACCAATGGGCTGGGGGCATTGGAAGAGGATACCAAGCCCCGGGGTAGGTGGGCCTGGCCTGTTTGTTTTCTAAGGAGGTTCTTGAGTGGTACTCAGTGAATTTTAGGTAAAGCCCCAGCTGAACATTACCTCCCTTCAACCTCTTATCTATAGACCAGGATGGCAATAAGCAGTTGTCTCTGTCTGAGTTCATCTCCCTACCTGTGGGTACTGTTGAAAACCAGCAAGGCCAAGACATTGATGACAACTGGGTGAAAGACAGGAAGAAAGAGTTTGAGGAACTGATTGACTCTAACCATGATGGGATTGTGACCATGGAGGAGCTAGAGGTGAGCAATGGAGCTTATGAATGTTGTTGTGTCCCAGGAAGGGCCCTGGGTTTGGAGGCTGTGGGCTACTCCTACAGCAAGGTCCCAAAGGAAAGGGGGCTTGCTTGTATGATGGCCTGAGACAATGGGCATCAGCATTAATGTTCAGATTGAAGAGATGGGAAGGTCCTGTGAAACCTGTTATCTGTGGAAGGCATCTGGGAATTTGTTTGTTTTGGTCCTTAGGATTAAACCTGGGGCCTTTAAACATGCTAAACAATTGTTCTATCACAGAGCTACATTGCCGGCCCTGTATTAAGACATTCTTAAGGCCCCTTATGGGACCAGAAGAGAAAACACATACTAGCCCCCCTTTCATGTGACCTTTGGGCTAGCATGTAGGTGTGGCAGCTGTGGGCACAGGGCCTCTATTGATACCGTATCGGGTGTAGGTCACTGACTTATGCCTGGATCTCACAGAACTACATGGACCCCATGAATGAATACAATGCCCTCAATGAAGCCAAACAGATGATTGCCATTGCTGATGAGAACCAGAACCACCACCTGGAGCCTGAGGAGATGTTCAAGTACAGTGAGTTCTTCACTGGCAGCAAACTGATGGACTATGCCCGCAATGTGCATGAGGAGTTCTGAGCATGCCCCTCAACTGGGGCCAGGTCGCCAGTATACTGTTTGACCCTTCCCACACTTCGAGGAGGCTGTGGTCCAGTGAGACCTATAGATGACTGGGTCCAGATTGGGTCTAAAATGCTATCTACCCTGTGTCTGGGGGCTACCATAGGCCCCTAAAAGTGCTGTTCCAGAACCTTCCTTCTTCTGTTGTGTCCATATGCTCTGGCTTAGCTCCTGCCATGGCATGGCCCAGGTTTATTAAAGATATGCTTAATAGGCTATGTGTCCTCTTCAGCATGTGTCTGAGGCAGTAGCCCTTCTGTACCAGTCATGAGCTGAGCTGCATTTGCTTGACCAAATCTCTTTCAGTTGTTACATTCTGTTTCTGAGAACTGCTTGGAATGGTTGGTTCAGGTAAGGGTGCTGTACACGTCAGGGCCAGGAGCTCTGGGCTGGGCCCCTCATGTGCTTACCACACTAGGAAATAATGCAGCTCTTGCAGTTTCCTTGAAAACTGAAAGATTACAATAAAGTCAGATCATATTTCTCTGGAAATGATCAGCCCCACAGTTCTGGAGGTGCTACCTCCTTGGTAAGGTCTGGCAGGCCATTGGAGTGTTCCTCAAACTCCTCAGAAACATGCAGAATCACTGACTACCCTGTAAGAAAGTGCAGATGCTTGTTGTCACAAGAATCATTACGTTAGCCAGCAGTAGTGGATGGTGATAGTGCCACACACCTTTAGTCAAAGCACTCAGGAGGCGGAGGTAGGCAGATCTCTTGAGTTCAAGGCCAGCCTGGTCTACAAAGCTAGTTCCAGGAAAACATAGATCTCAGCTACACAGAGAAATCTTATTTTGAAAAACAAAGCATATCATTATTTTAAAATAGAGTTGCCTTTTTCTCATATTCTCTCTCTCTCTGTCTCTGTCTCTCTGTCTCTCTCTCTGTCTCTCTCTCTCTCTCTGTCTCTCTCTGTCTCTCTGTCTCTCTCTCTCTTTCTGTTGTTTTTTTGTTGTTGTTTCTTTTGTTTCCAGACAAGGTTTCTCTTTGTAGCCCTGGCTATTCTGAAACTCAGATGTCTACCTGCCTCTGCCTCCAAAGTGCTAGGATTAAAGGCATGTACTGTCACTGCCCAACAATACATCATCATTCTTTAGGTGAGGGGGAAAAAGGAAAAGAAAGCATTGTGGCCTAGGTAGCTTACACTAGAAGCTTTGAGGTGGACACTGGTTAAAGGGGTTTGTAGCTTTCAATAAACATTGATTTTCTTCATGGTAGAAGTGAAAATAGAACCCGAAGGCAAGACATAAAAGAGCACCATGAGATTTCATGCATGAGAAAGGTTATGTGGGATTAAGTTGGGCCTTGAGGTTTGGAGCAGCAGCAGAGTCTGAGCTAGTCAAGGTCCCTGGGCAGTGTTCTTGAAGGTTCAGTTTGGTACTCAGGACCACTGCCTTGGTGTTAAAAAGGAATGAAGTAGCTATGTTAGGACAGCTGATACCTCATCACAATCCCCGACCTGCTTTAGATATCTGTATGACCCAATTTTTCCACAGGAATGTACTTCTGTATGTTGTATTGGGGTGTAGGGTGCAAACATAGCACTTCATAGTCATTAGAGTGTGGTGGCACCTGAGCTGGTTGCTAGGCAAAGATGAGACTTGAGAACCCAGAATGATAATGTGGACAGGAAGGTCTCAGCAGATCCCAGCCTCTGGGTGTCCCAGAGTGATAGGACACACTGCTTTTGAATATGACTCTTTCAATAGACTATTAGACTCGACCACCATCCCCATCCCGCTCTGCTCGTGCCTTGGCCTGGAGATGGCATCCAGGATCATGTCTCCAAGTCAAGGCGCAGTGCATCCTTAGAAACCAGCTAGATACCTGACAGGTAGCTTATATAGTATCACCTGGGCTTTCTGAGATTCTTATTACTTCCAGTCTGGTACTCAAGGGTCAGCATCCTGTGGGAGCTGCTTTAGGTCCCTTATCTTGAACCGAAGGGATGAGTAGAGCCTAGAATTGTTGTCTTCCCTGCAGTTTTTTGGGGCACCAGCTTAGTGGATACAGTGGGACCAGCTACTGCTAGTGATCTTTCCAGTCCCGTGAAAACCATTCAGTTTTAACGTGGTCCTGGATGGAAGCAGCTTCAAGCAGAAGGGCCCTGCTGTCCTGTACAGATCCTCCGCATGGAGTCCCTAGGAATGGAGGACACATCCAGGCTTCTCTGCACCTCCATTCACCTGTGTGCAGATGCTAAGCTATATGACCAGGTGTGACAGCCAAGGACAGCAGAGTTCTGAGGGAAGGAGGGGCACCTTAGGGTGGAGTGCTGACTATAAGTATCTTGAAGCTACCTGACTTCAGGAGAAACAACATGTCTTCCTGCTCACTAGGACTAGAGAATGTTGCCCAGAATGTCCTGAGGATTCTTCTCCAGAACCTTCCCTGTACTTCAGAAGCATGGGGAAGGCAGTCTCTGTAACCACTTGGCCCATTATGGCTTTTACCATGTACTTCCTAGCCCACCCTGACCTTCCAGGTTGGGTGTTTCCATGAGAGGACTGGGGACTTCTGTTTTCACATGTGATCTTAAGTGGGGGATTTCCAGCCCCAGTCCTGTATCTCATTCTGTAGCACAACTATTCCCTGCACTTTTTAAAAACAAAACAAAAAAAACAGACTCTATCTCTATAACCCAAGCTAGCCTGGAATTTGCAGTCATCATGTCTTTGCTCCTGAAAACTGGAATTACAGTTGTGCACCACTATGCATAGCTAGCATGTAAATTTCCAGTTAGTTTGGGAATTGATAATTATGTCATATCATAGCTTTAATGTGTAGTAAGGGCACTGCCTCCCTGCTAACTCATTTCCTCCTTCAGTGTAGTGGTTTGTGTGTAAGAAAAGACCGTGTTGAGCTCAGTGACACACGCCTGTAATCGTAGCATTTGGGAGGTAGAGGCAGGAGGAAGGGAGTACAAGTTCATCAAGATGGTTCACTGAGTAAAACTTTTGCCAGAACCCAAATTTGGTCCTCAATGTGGACATCATGCGGCTCACATTGCCTATAATCCAGCTTTAGGGGGATCAGACATTTCTGGCCTCCTAGGGCCACATGTAAATCCCCTCACTCCACACACACACACATTCACACACACACACACACACGGAATTAAAAATACATCTTTTTTAAAAATTGAAGTATGGGCTACAGAGTAAGTTCAGATGTTAGCCTGGACAACTTAGTGAAACTGTTACAAAAACATGAAGAGAGCCATGGATATAGCTCAGTGGTAGAACACTGTCCAGCATGTAAAAAAGCTTAGGTACTTAGCACTATAAAAAAAAAGAAAAGAAAAAGAAAAAAGAAATCCATTGACACTGGAGGGATGGCTAAGTAGTTAAGATTGTACTGTTTTGGGTGTTTTTGTTTTTGAGACAGAGTCTCTCTATTACGTAATCTGGCTGTCTTGAAATTTATGTAGATTAGGCAGAGCTGCCTGCTTCTGTCTCCTAAGTACTGGGATTAAAGAGGTGTCCTGCTATGCCCAGTGGTAAGAGCACGTGTTCTTGCCAAGGACCAAAGTTCAGTTTCCAGCTCATGATGCTGGCTCACAACTGGTGTAACTCCAGCTCTTCTGACTTCCTTGGGCATTATACTTACCATACATATACCCTCCCCCCTCAAAAAAGAAACAAAAATAAAATCTTTTTTCTTAATGCCTGTGTGCACGTGTGTGTTTCTTTGTGTGCTTCATATGCATATGTTGGGTATCTGTACCTCTATTCATATGCCCCAGTGGCCCAAAGCACTTCTTAGCTTATTATGGGACTCTGCACACGCCTGTGCCATATACACAGGAACATATTCACATACCTTCTTGCCTGTCCGCCTACTCTTCTTGCCCCTCCTCCATAGTTCTTATAGCCACATCCTGCAAGGAAAAACCCCAGACTCCTGTGAAGGCAGAACACAGACAAGGATGTATGTGTGGGTTCAGCAGCCCACAGCATTTCTGCTCCTGGGACTCACACTTGGAGTTACAGCGAGGAGGCTCAACTGTGTTGAAAATACCTACCCCAGTGGTCACAAGTGCTGTCGTGAGTGCCAGCCAGGTGAGTAGCCTGGCTTTGGGATGTAGTGGTAGGGTTGGGGAGGGATGATTCTTGGGGCACAGTGATGGAGACACAGGTACAAAATATGTGGGGGTAAATGTCAGAGATAATTGTCACAAATGTGACAGTGTCACAGAGGCTGGTCCTGGAAGAGTCACAGCGCTGTGTATCCACAGTTCTGACCTGTGTAAGTTTCTGGGCTCCACTACAGGCAATGGTATGGTGAGCCGCTGTGATCACACCAGGGACACTGTATGTCATCCATGTGAACCCGGCTTCTACAATGAGGCTGTCAATTACGATACCTGCAAGCAGTGTACACAGTGCAACCATCGTGAGTTCCTCCCACTCTTAACCTTCACTGTCCAGTCCGCAAGGGAGCAAGTACAACAAATGGGTGCCTACATTTCCTATATGATTGTGAAACTAACTTAAAGCCAGGATGAATCCTGATCACTAAGGGGCCCTTAATTGCTAGAGCATTTCCTCTGGGGTGAAAGTTCAGCCAGAGCCATGTGGAACTGGAGTGGAACACATGTTGGCCATGTGGCCTTGCCCAAGCTGTTCTAGTGAGTAAGGCCCAGATGTGGAGGTGGTGGGGTTATCTGAGGATTCTGACTCAGATGCTACAGGCTGGAAACAGGTTGGGGGAGGATGGAAAAGAGAGGTCACGGATATCCTGTGCCCTGCTCAGTAGTTTTCTCCAGGGCTACATGACCAGGAGGAACAGAGTAGCTAGGAAGAAGGTCTTAGAGGAGAGGTCAAAAGTAGGCTAACAGTTACTTCAGCTTCAGCTTTGCTCCTGTGCCATTGAGGAGAAGCAAGTCCATTTTGTTCTTGTCCATAGGTCAGGGCTGGGTAAGCCTCATTCATGGTCTCTTATCTTCCCTAGGAAGTGGAAGTGAACTCAAGCAGAATTGCACACCTACTCAGGATACTGTCTGCCAATGTAGACCAGGCACCCAACCCCGGCAAGACAGTGGACACAAGCTTGGAGTTGGTGAGCCTCGGGGTCTCCCCTACACCAGGCAGGTACATGTCCACGGAATCCATGTATGCTGTCCCCCTTGAATTAAGGACCATGATAATGGTATAAATGAGCCTTGTTCCCAATCCACATGTTATTACTTCCCCAGCATCTCTAACTAATCTTGGCTGAAAGCACCTCTTCCAATGGGTCATGCCAAGACTTGGACTCAGGGTCAACCTTCTGGTCAGTGCCAGTGGGAGGCATGTAGGAAGGAACATGCAGAAGCCAAGCTTTGCATCTATTTGCACCAGGGAATGAGCATTAACCCTCCCTTTCAACCCCACCCCCAGTGGCCTCAGCATCCAGGGCCTACCTAATACCATTATAAAGCTGATTTATGTCTTTGCTGCAGACTGTGTTCCCTGCCCTCCTGGCCACTTTTCTCCAGGCAACAACCAGGCTTGCAAGCCCTGGACCAAGTGAGTATTGTGGCTGACGAGGGCACTGAGAACTTGGGGTACAGAGGGAATGGAATCAGAAAGGTTTGGGCATTTAAGAGGTGGTGTCTAGATGACTGTGATGGACCAGATAAGGGAGCAGAAATCCATGTGCGAGGGTATCTTCTGACATCATCAACACCAACACAGGCTCTACTATTCAGGGGACCCCGAAGATGGAGTAGGGGCATGTGAGATCCTAGCCCAGGTTCAGGAACATGTTTGCTCTCGCTCACATTGTGGTTCTTCTCCAGAAGGCTAGAGAAGTATAGGGTGGGGGTTTGAAAGTGCAGAACCCCAGCTAGGAGCAGGCCAGGGATGAAAACAGGGTGAAGTCAGAAGCAGAGATAGGTACGTACCTTGTGGGTGGAAGTCTTGGCAGAATTGAAGATGTCCCAGTGCCACTTCCACCACTATCTCTAGCTAATGGACAACCTCATCCCACAGTTGTACCTTATCTGGAAAGCAGACCCGCCACCCAGCCAGTAACAGCTTAGACACAGTCTGTGAGAACAGAAGCCTCCTGGTCACACTGCTCTGGGAGACCCAGCGTACTACATTCAGGCCAACCACTGATCAGTCCACCACAATCTGGCCAAGAACATCTCAGTTGCCCTCTACACCCACCTTGGTGGCTCCTGAGGGTAAGGAACACTGGCCCAATGGAGGATAGGGGAGAGAATTTGAGGGTGAGTTCACTCAGTTAGCCTCTCTTTGTAGGCCCTGCATTTGCTGTTATCCTAGGCCTAGGCCTGGGCCTGCTGGCTCCCTTGACTGTTCTGCTGGCCTTGTACCTGCTCCGAAAGGCTTGGAGATTGCCTAACACTCCCAAACCTTGTGAGTACCACTCTGGGTTCAATAAAGCTTACTTCCTTGAGGGATGAGACATATCTCCTCACTGCTTTTTCCTTCTTTGCTTCTCATAGGGGGAAACAGCTTCAGGACCCCTATCCAGGAGGAACAGACTGACACACACTTTACCCTAGCCAAGATCTGAGCAATACTACAGGAGTGGATTTTATGGGGCATGGACAACCCATATCTTGATGCCTGCCAGTACCCTCTACACCGTTCTAGGTGCTGGGCTGCCTCTGGGCTCTCCTATGTATGCTATGCATACTACCTGTCTGATGGTACTCCTAATAAACATGCTAGCAACTGTGAGTCTGTGACTGGCACTAGGGTTAAGGTGGCATCCTCTTCTGGTGGGGGTTTTAAGCCAAAGTGAAGGTCCACTCAGAGTCTTACACTTAGTCACATGTACTCCAGTTTGAGTACGGGTATGGAATTCAGAGGCCTGAAATGCCAAGGGGAAAGTACCTGGGGAGCCAGCCAGCAGCTTGATGAGCAGTCCAGTCTTGCTCTAAGGCAGTGGTTCTCAACCTTCCTAATGCTGTGACCCTTTAATACAGTTTCACACATTGTGGTGACCCCAAACCATAAAATTGTCTTCTTTGCCTCTTCATAGCAATAATTTTGCTGCTGTTATGAATCACAATGCAAATATTATTGAGACAGGTTTGCCAAAAGGGTTGCAACACACAGATTAAGTGGACCTAAGTGTCTTAGCCAAATGGAAAGGTCTCTGGCAAACAGAGCCTAAGTACCCGGTCACCAAAGGGGCTCATGAAACGTGATGCTTCTTTTCACCTCTGTGGCTCAGGCCAGCTAACTCAGAGTTCTCCTTTCTCTCCAGACACATAAATGTTGAGAAGTGTTTGATGGTCCTTTGTAGCAAGAGTTTTGAGAATTCTGGAATTTTGGTTTTTTTAAACACACACACACACACACAGAGACAGAGACACAGAGAGACAGAGAGACAGAGAGAGACGGAGAGAGAAATAGGGGCTGGAGAGATGGCTCAGCGGTTAAGATGGCTGCTCTTCCAGAGGTCCTGAGTTCAACTTCCAGCAACCACATAGTGGCTCATAGCCATCTGTAATGGGATCTAATGCCCTCTTCTAGTGTGTCTGAAGACAACCACAGTGTAATCACATACATACAATTAAATCTTAAAAAAAAAAAAACAACCAAAAACAACAAAACAACCTTAAAACAAAATAACACACAGAAATATAAGAAATGTGCTTTTATTTTAAGCCCAGGTGTAGGACTATGAGGCTGCTTCAGACTGTCTGAAGCAGCTAACTATGATTTGCCTTGTGCTCCAGCAGAGCACAAAGTTTTGGTTTTGACAGCTGCAAATAGTTGCTGTGATTGTGTGATGTTAGGAATTTTGGGAACTTCTCAGAAGGTATAAATGCTAGAGCCCAGGGAGTCAGGGTTGGTGGTCCTTCTTGGGGTGGGGGTGGTTAGATTCAGAGACTTCTTATCTCTCTTCCCCTCTATCCTTCTTTCTCTCCCATCTAGTGATAGAGGATGAAATTGGGGGATAAAGGGTGGGAGAAGAAGAACCCACAAAATAGAAAAGACCAGCAACAAGGGACAAGTGGCAGCTAAATATGGGTCTTAAAAATTAAGGGTTAAGGCCGGGCGGTGGTGGCGCACGCCTTTAATCCCAGCACTTGGGAGGCAGAGGCAGGCAGATTTCTGAGTTCGAGGCTAGCCTGGTCTATAGAGTGAGTTCCAGGACAGGACAGCCAGGGCTACACAGAGAAACCCTGTCTCGAAAAACTAAAAATAAAATAAAATAAAATAAAATAAGGGTTAAAACAGGAAATTTGATTTTAAATGCCATTAAGAAAATGGCCAGGGATAAAGGAATAGATTTTTTTTTTAAGACATAAGCAAAAAGTTTATTGCAACTGCTACCACTGGGAAATCCCTGCTTTGCTCCCAGAGGGGATTTTCTTTTTTTTTTTTTTTTTGGTTCCAAAAAGGTTTATTGTCATGGCGGATGATAGATGGATCTAGGCGTACCCCCAGAACTCAGGGCAGTCCCGAGTTATATAGGGAGGGAGAAAGGGGGAAGATTGGGGGAGGATCTGGGGGAGGCATGTTTAATTTGCTCTGCCCTCTGGCCTTCATTAGTATGTAAATCCCTAGGGCCTGAGGCCTATAGCCTGGCCTATGTAATTCTATGGAGACCATGACTGCTTTTCAGAATCCTGGGTTCTGGGGGGCGCCAAACTCCTGCCAGTTCTCACGCAGAATCCCACCCAGAATCTGCAGAGTCTCGGGGTTCTAGGCACCTGCTCCACCATGACCCAGGATACCCTTACACAGTCCCACATCTCCTCCAGAGGGGATTTTCTATTTCTTTCTTTCTACTTCTTTCTTTTCTTTCTTTTTTTTTTCTTTTTTTTCTCTTTTTTTTTTTTTTTTTTGTTTTTTTTTTTTTTCGAGACAGGGTTTCTGTGTAGTCCTGGCTGTCCTGGAACTCACTCTGTAGACCAGGCTAGCCTCGAACTCTCAAACTCAGAGATCCGCCTGCCTCTGCCTCCCAAGTGCTTCTTTCTTTTTTTTTTAAAGATTTATTTTATTTATATGAGTACACTGTACACTGTAGCTGTCTTCAGACACACCAGAAGAGGGCATCAGATTCTATTACAGATGGTTGTGAGCCACCATGTGGTTGCTGGGAATTGAACTCAGGACCTCTGGAAAGGCAGTCAGTGCTCTTAACCCCTGAGCCATCTCTCCAGCCCCCCCC
>NW_021619838.1:108660-237415 GCF_004785775.1 Grammomys surdaster | reverse complement strand
TCTCTCTCTCTCCCTCCCTCCCTCCCTCTCTCCCTCCCTCTCTCTCTTTCTTTCTTTCTTTCTTTCTTTCTTTCTTTTTCATATGTTCTGTTTCAAGAAAAGGTTGGAAGAATGACTAACTGAGCAATTGGAAATTTTTCTGGTGGCAGTGGAGGGGCCTGAGAAACAAAAAATGGCAGAAATGGAGGAAACAGAAGGGGTAGCTCTGCTCTGTTTTCTGAAAGGGTTACAAAGTTGGCCGTGCTACTGGATAGGTTGTAGGCAGAGATGGAACCACTTGGGAAGCAGGGAGCACCAGAAAAGAGAGAACACAGAGGCTCAGTCCTGGTGACTGAGCAAAAGTGCAGGTGTTTTCCCACAGGAGAAAAGAGGGAAAGAGAAACTGTGCTGGAGGGTATTGGGTCATAGAAAAGCCGAAAAAGTAGGAGGACAAACTGATGAAACAGCCAACTTAGAGGGAAAAGGTTAATCTTAACCAACCGAGCTGCCAGGGAGGGAGAGCGGTGGCTCAGGGTTACAAAGATCACCATCAGCTTTCCAGCAGTCAAACAGCACATGCCTGCTAATGGTATGGAGCAAGGCTATGACAAGATAGGATGGTGTCCTATAGAAATGATAGATTTAAGGCATTTTAAAGAGGCTGTGGTTTCATTTGTGATACAGTCACCTTAATGTGAAACAAATTCTAAATAACTGGATGACTAAAAATAGAAATATTCCCCAAGACCGGAAGGGATTGGTAATGCAGTTGCCGTGGTTAACATGGTGGAGGGAAGGAGCTGAGATTTTTCAACAGTGAAATAGAGTGAGGGGAATGAATATAGTCAAAGACCAGTTGCTGGGTGACCGGTAGTACTCTGATTTGATGAATTATAGAACAATGTCACCTAGTGGCTTTAAGAGTGTGGGACAAAGTTGAGCCTGGGGGGGAAATTACGTCATTTACAAAGATAATACAAGGGTCTGGAGAAGCCTTCACTGATTGTTTATGAAGATTAGTCTCAGCTGTGAACAAAGCTGTATCAGTCCCTCACACAAGTCAGGCACTGATAGAAACCTTGGCGTTTGAAATGTAAATACTGAATGTAAAAAATTTATTAGATTGTTAAAGGTGCGAGCAGCACCTATTGACCAGTGGATAGGGAATATGATGGATATTGGTTATGCTGGTGTTTCAATTGCAGTAAATACGGTCATTTTCAGAGACTGTGACCAAGCTGCTAAAGGTCTCAGTTCTCAAAATGCCTGGTTCTTTAATTGTGGGAAATATGGTCATTTGCAACAAACTTGTGAACAAGGCATTTTTAAGGGCAGTGGTTTTTCTAAATATAAACCAGAAAGAAGGCACAGGCATTCAGGGATGTGCAGGCGATGTGGCAAGGGTTGCCATTGGACCAGCCGAGTATAGGTCCAAAAGAGATATTCAAGGCAATTTATTACCATCAGGAAACAGCCTTTGGGGCCTAGTTAATTCAAGGCAATTTATTACCATCAGGAAACAGCTTTTGGGGCCTAACTAGAGGCCCCACCATAAAAAATACAAGCCTTTTCAGCCAAGGAGTTACATGCAGATTAAAAAAACTAGATATTGCGTATTTAATGCACTGCAGGCATCGAGGATCTAGTGTTGGCCACAGGTAAACATCTTATTCTATCCCTCAAAACTCAATGCTATGCTGGGCAGTGGTGGCGCACGCCTTTAATTTCAGCACTTGGGAGGCAGAGACAGGCGGATTTCCGAGTTCGAGGCTAGCCTGGTCTACAGAGTGAGTTCCAGGACAGCCAGGGCTACACAGAGAAACCCTGTCTCAAAAAACCAAGAAAAAGAAAAAATAAAAAAAACAAAACAAACAAACAAACAAAACCGCAATGTTATAAAATAACTACATAACTACTGAAGTTTATGGTCCTTTGCCCTCAGGGATAGAAGGGATAGTCTTGGGAAGGAGTGGGCTAACTTCCCAAGAATTCATTGTGCATCTAGGAATTACAATTTATTCATGAAATTTCATAGGAGAAATTAAAATTATGGCCTATGTAAAAGGGAAATGCAGTTTAATGCAGGTGACAGGATTACTCAGCTGCCACTACATCATAGGCAAAGTTGCTCCTGTAGAAAGAACAGGAGAGGTCTCTTGAAAACCTTGGCCACAGACTCAAAAAGCACTTATTGCATTGAAAATGTCTCTGTTTATAACTTCCTGCTAAACACAGCACAATTAATGGCTTAAAACATAAGTGGAGCCGGGCTGCAGTGGCGTACGCCTTTAAACCCAGCACTTGGAAGGCAGAGGCAGGCGGATTTCTGAGTTCGAGAGTTCGAGGCTAGCCTGGTCTACAGAGTGAGTTCCAGGACAGCCAGGGCTACACAGAGAAACCCTGACTCGAAAAAAAACAAAACTAACAAACAAACAAAAAACAAAAACAAAAAAACAAACCGTAAGTGGGGAAGTGTACAACAGTTTTGAGAATTCTGGAATTCTGGTTTCTTTTAAAAGTGCAGAAATATTGTAAGAATGTGTTTTTGTTTTAATCCCAGGTGTAGGGATATGGGGCTGCTTTGAACTGTCAGCAGCAGCTGACTATCATTTGCCTGGTGCTCTAGGTATGGTTTTGCCAGCTACAGATAGTTCCTGCAATTGTGTGACATTTGGAATTCCGGGAACTTTTCAGAGAGTATAAATGCTAGAGCCCTGAGAAGTGGGGTTGGTGGTTATTGGTTGTTCAGGGAGGGAGTTAGTAGTTAGTAGTGGTTAGTAGTGGTGCTCAAAGAAGAATCAAGAAAAAGAAATTAGCCGGGCAGTGGTGGTGCACGCCTTTAATCCCAGCACTTGGGAGGCAGAGGCAGGTGGATTTCTGAGTTCTGAGTTTCTGTAGCCTGGTCTACAGAGTGAGTTCCAGAGAAACCCTGTCTCGAAAAACCAAACCAAGAAAGAAAGAAAGAAAGAAAGAAAGAAAGAAAGAAAGAAAGAAAGAAAGAAAGAAAGAAAGAAAGAAAGAAAGAAAGAAATTAGATTCAGAGACCTCTATCTCTCCCTATCTGATGATAGGAAGTCAAACTGGGGGGATAAAGGGTGGGAAAAAGAATAACCCACAATATAGCAAAGATCAGCTACAGTCCTCGGGGACTGACTAGGTACTACCCTAGGAATCTCTGGAAACTGAATCTCTGGCCATGGCTCCATGTAGCAGCCAATCAGCCAGCTGTGTTGATAAACTGAAAGCTGCTACTTGAGTCAGGTCTCATCTGTCCTGAGATCATTTATTCTCTAGAAACATACTTTCTTTGACATGAACACAGACCTTTATGTAAAATAGACCTGAGGATCCAGATCTCATTGCTTCCTCTACTGAAAAGGGGTTCTAGGAACAGCATCTGAGAATGGCAGTATTGTCCAGGAAATACAGGTACTCTGAAGCTCAGTGAATTAAAGATAGAAGGTACCAAGCTGCTTGTGGAAATTGCCAAGTGGTTATGTGAAGTAGAAACTTAAGGGTCCTTTGGAAGGTCGGTTGTATGGTGTTTTGTTAGGGCAAACACGTGAAGGAACATTTAGCTGAAGGGGACACAGGTGAAAGGTTAAGGGAGACACATGAAGGAATGTTTAGCTGAAACAGACACAGAAGAAAGGATGTTCTGCTAAAGCAAGCACATGAAAGGATGCGTGATGAAGGATTCTTCGCTAATGACAAGCGTGTATTGGTCCACCTCATATTGCATAGTTGTGCTCCATTTGCCAAGACCCATAGAGAGAAACATAACAAAAAACTTCTGGTGGTGTGCTGCAGTTTCTTGCCTCTTCTGCAGACTCGGGCTGATTGGCAGAGTGATATCAGCTGAGACAGACGCAAGTGCTGAGGCAAGACCCATGGAAAACACGTGATGTTTGGAGGGAATATAAATAGAATTCAATGGACAGTGATGGAAGCTGAGCTTGGCTTGCTGGTACAGCTAGCTGTGAAACGCTTGTGGGTCTTGCATCTTTGCTTATCTTTGCTTCACTGAGAGATTCACAGCTGAGAACTCCTGGTGTCCCACAAGTTCCCTCCTGCTGACTCATGCCATGCCCCGCCTTCTGCTAGGTCATGCCACTGCTGCTGATTCCTGTTTGCTGTGTACCAAACTGGACTGCTAGTGTATCCATGAAGTGTTTTGAGTGGATCTAGCTGCGGCTGCTGACCTGTGAACTGAACTGCAGATTTCTAGACAACACAGACAGGAGTTACTCCAAAGAACCTTTCTAAACAGGTCAACTTCCCCCATATCCTTTCTTTTCCACTACCTCTGGTGGGTGGTGGGCTAAAAGGGAGGTTAAAGTGTTTAAGAACCATCATTAAAAATAAGATTTGAAAAAAGTTACAGTTTGTAGCAGTAAATTGTTAAATCTACTCTATGCTTCCTGTGTACTGAGACTCCTCTCCACCTGCCCAAATGTTTTGGATTCACAAATGAAACACACACACACACACAAAACCTTTGTATTTTAATATGCCTTAACTACCTTAATGGCTGGGTCACTCCTGAACCTCCACATGGCTAACATACTCCCCTCCAATATTCCTAAGCTAATACTTACTAAATCTATATTTTATCTTTGCTGCCCTGGACCCTTCTGGGCAGCTCTCCTGGGGCTGCTTTCCCCTTTGAACGTACATTGAACCTACATTTTGGCCATCTCTCCCTCCTGTACCTTCCCGATGTGATCTGTCTCCTACGCCCTTGTCATGGACAAATCCCCTCTTCCTCTTTCCTCCGCATTTCTTGCTCCAGAATCCTAAAATTTCCACCTCTGTCTCCCTGCCCAGCCATTGGTCACTAGCAACTTTATTTCCTAATCAGAGCCAACTGGAGGCAGGTTCCTATGGGATTTGGGGAGTCAAATTAACACAAACAGTATTAGAACAAATCCACAATATCATTTATGCCTAATCAAGTGAAACCAGAATCAAGAGGGCTAAGATTGGTGTCATGTGGCGCAAGTTAAGAGTCAGCTAGATGTAGAGCTGGAGAGATGGTTCAGCAATTAAAAGCATTTGCTCTTCCAGAGGACCCTGGTTCAATTCCCAGGACCGACATGGCAGCTCACCACTGTCCTAAGCTGCGAAGGAGCCAACACCCTCAGACATACACACAGACAACACTAATGCACATAAAATTAATAATAAATAATTAAAAAAAAAGAGTCGCCAGGCAGTGGTGGCGCACGCCTTTAATCCCAGCACTTGGGAGGCAGAGGCAGGCGGATTTCTGAGTACGAGGCCAGCCTGGTCTACAGAGTGAGTTCCAGGACAGCCCGGGCTATAAGAGAAACCCTGTCTCGAAAAAAAAACAAAACAACAACAACAAAAAAGAGTCACTATCTGGCCAAATGTGGTAGCACATACATTTAATCCCAACACTGGGAAGACAGAGGCAGTTGGATCTCTGTGAATTGGAGACCAGCCCTATCCACATAGTGAGACCCTGTCTCAAAACAAACACCAAAACAAAAACCAAAAAAAGTCACTAGACTTCCTGGACGGAGGCCGGGGGTTGGGGTGTGCTGTGCTGCCTCAGCTGTACTTTGACAAGGCAGAGGAAGCATAAGGAGATGTAAAGATGGCTGTTTCCTGCCTCTTGCCACCCCAAGACCACTGGCCTGGTGTCACAGCAGCATTTTGTCACTCTCCCCGTCTTTCACTTGGTCTGCTTCTGGCCAGATATGATGAACTTAGGTCACCACTTCTGCATGATGGAGCATCCTATTACTTGTAGCCCAAATCACTTGTGACCCATATGGAGCAGCTGGACAAAACTGCCTATGATCCTGGTCTCCTCCCACCTCTTTCTTCATATTCTCTGACAACATTCAGCAGCCCCCAACCAAAGGAAACACCCACTGAACTACTAAATGCCCTTCATTGGGTGCCTGTGTACAACCACACCTTAAGCCTGGAGGTGTAGTAATAGACCAGTCAGCAACCCCCATCCTGTAGGGAAGTTCATGCCTGCGGAAGCCAATAGGACACTGGGGAGGGTTGGAAGAAGAATGCTGTGGGGTTGAGGAGGTTAGGGATTGTAGGAAAGAGGTTTCATCCCCCACACTAGGCAGGTCATACCTATGCCTCCTCCTTACTGAGCGCAGACCTCTAGTCTTCCAGCTGCATCAGTTTTGGGCTGCTGGGCCCCTCCCCAAATTGAACACCCATGTCTATACCTGCATAGACAATAGGTTTACTTTCTTTTCATTCTGGTGCTGTCCCAAAGTACATTCTCTATACCCCCGCCTTATCTCAAAAACTCCCTTTACTGAGGCCCCATGTCAGTCTGGGAATTCCCCACAGAGTCAAACTGCCAGGACCCACTCTGCTGCTTGGAACATATTCACTGAGTCCTGTGAAACAAACCACATGGAAATAAAAGGAGCTGCTCATAAAATAAGGGAGATAGCAGTGAGCAGATAAAAATCACTCTGATCACCACCCAATTTTGGAAGATGCTTGTTCTTGGTAGTAGTCTCTGACAGCAGGTACCTAGAAGTGGGTGGGATAGGAAGTCTGACATAGGTGCTGACATTTACTGATGTCATCAGCTTGAAAACATCTCCCCAGGTATAGGACCTGTATCTTTTTATCTTTGTGGTCCTTTTGTGGTTAGCACAGGAGTACTGTATCTCCTAGAAGGAACCTCTATGGAGCTAATTAACAGCCTATACTTCAAAATCTGAGTTACCTTGTAAGTTTATATCAAAAGGACTTTGCCCATAGCTGAGCTAGAACACAACACCAATGCCAAAATTCCGATGGGACACCTCCAAAGAGAACAGGGATCCCCAATGTGAGGATATCATGGTTGGTAGGAGATACCATGTATATACCATGCACTCACTAGGGTTAGAGTGATACTATGATGGCATGGTCCTGGCTGACCTCTTAGGTTTTTGTTTGTTTGTTTGAGACAGGGTCTCTCTATAACTTTGGCTGTTCTGGAACTCACTATATAGATCAGGTTGGTCTCGAACTTAGAAATATACCTTCCTCTGCCTCCTGAGATTAAATCCAACAGCCTTCTGCTGTAATTAAAAGTATGTATCACTATGTTCAGCCCCAAGTATGGAGTGCTTCATGGATTTTTTTCGTGTCATCCTTGCACAGGAGCTGTGCTAATCTTTGTAATGTCCCAATTTTTGTATATGTGCAACCAAAATGAGCATGCCTTGGATTTTTTAAATGATTAGGAATATAGCCAATACTACTCCCTGCACCTTTATGTAGAGTCAAAGCATGTGGCTTTCCTTCTGCCCTTGTACCCAGACCCACCTCCTTGGCCAGGAACTGCACACGTTTCTCAAAGATGAGGTTCTCCAGGACTAGAGAGATGGGCCAATGGGTAAGAGCACTGACTGCTCTTCTAGAGGATCAAAGCTCAATTCCCAGTACTTACATGGCAGCTCACAACTGTCTTATGTAATGTCAAGATCTGACACCCTTGGACAGACATACATGCAGGCAAAATACCAATGTTCATACACTTTAAAAAAAAATCTTTAAAAAAAATAATAAAAGAGGATCTGCTGTGGTAAGCCTAGAGTAGAGTATCCAAAGCCCCCTCCCTACCCTGAAGAGACCAGGGCTGCCCCTCACAAGGCTACACACCTGACACCAGAGAACAAAAGGAGCTGCACAGTTAGCTAGCAACTTTGACTTTCCTATTTCCTCAGCTCCTTCCTGCAGCCTAAAAGGGTGTCAGACCAGGTTTCCTGGGTCTATCACAATCACAATAGTCTCCACACCTCCCACCTGTAGATACAACCACAGTGAAGTGGAAACTTAAGGGTTCTTTGGAAAGTCGTTTGGATGGTGTTTTGCTGGGACAAACACGTTGAAGGAACATAGTGTTAAAGTGGACACAGGTGTGAAAGGCTAAGGCAGACTGGTGAAGGAATGTTTTGCTGAAGCAGACACAGGAGAGAGAATGTTCTGCTAAAGCAAGCATGTGAAAGGACACACGATGAAGGATTCTTTGCTAACAACACACATGTATTGGTTCACCTTAAGTAGTTGAGCTGCATTTGTCCGGACTCTGCCGGCTGATTGAATGCATGTGCTGAGGCAAGACACATGCTGAAGCAAAGCACATGGAGGACACATGGAGGGAGTAAAAACAGGACTCCACGGAGTGAAGGAGAGAGAGCTTGATTTGCTGATACAGCTAGCAGTACAACACTTATGGGTCTCAAGAAGACTTCAATGATGTTTGCTTCCCTGAGAGAGGCACAGCTGAAAATTTCTCCTGGTGTTCCTGTTAGTCCCTCCTGCTGACTCAAGGCTGAGGCCTGGCTGTCTCTGCTAGGTCATGTTACCACTGTTGCTAACCTGACTCTACTGAACTGGACTGCTGGTGTATCCATGAAGTGTTTGTGAGTGGATCGAACTGCCACTGCTGCTGCTGACCTTTGAACTGAACTGCTGATATCCAGACAACACAGAAGGGAGTTGCTCCAAAGAACTTTCTAAACAGATCCACTTCCCCCGTATCCTTTCTTTTCCACTACCTCTGGTGGGTGATGGGCTACAAGGGAAGTTAAAGTGTTTAAGAACCATCATTAAAAGGTTTGAAAAAATTAAAGTTACACCACAGTTATATCCTGAGATGACCAAATTCACCCCCAGTCCTCCCAAAAGTCCTCACCATGTTTCCCTGTGCTTAGCTTCAGCTGGAAGATGTGGGAAGTAATGCTGAGTACAACAGAGAGGCTTCCTGATAGAGGTAGGGTTCCAGAACCTGTCAGTGGCCACATGAAAAAACTGTTAGGAGACCTCCAACACAGTAGAGGTTCTCTTTCAGACCCCAGATTAGGCAAAAACCACATACAGACACCTGCTTTCACAGAGAGATCCTTTATTAAGCAGGGAAGAAAAGTTAAAGTGGTTGGTTTCCGACTCAGGCACAGAAACAGCAGCAAATGACCTTACACATGTAATTTTTAAGAAGAGAAAAAGGGGAGGTCTGTGTTAGAATGGATTAGGATGCAGTGGTATATTTTAATTGGGCTTGTTAATTAGTTGAACCAAGGGGAGCTTTTTGATTGCTGGACTTCAATACTTTGACAGCTGAACCTTGGTAGTAAGCCTCAGGAGGAGGAACTGGCCAAATAAGGGAAAAGACTTTGGTGGCTAGGTAACCCTGAGTTTAGATGTAATCTGTTTTTAACCAGGCAAAGGGAATGGAAGAGAAGAGCAAGGTCTGCCAGAGCCATGCTGGCCACATTCAAGAAAATGAGGCTCACCTGTGTCAGGGACTCCTTTCCTGTTATCTAAAATTGTATGAGGAGGTGAACAAAAGTAGTTTCAGAGAGAGTCAAGAGATCCAAGCTAGAACTGCCGGGGCTGAATCTGGCCAAGCCATACTGCCCATGGCTTCAAGTGTCTGCTAGGAATGCCCAGTTTATGATGACCTTCTCAAAAAGTCATGATGTATGTTCTGGACTCCTCTCACTGGCTCTCCTAGTTTCCCAGGCTTAGAGGAACTTCCTGAGGTAGAAGAGGAAAGGGGGAGTTTTATACAACAATACGGGGTGCCCATAGGTGCCAGCAGCATGTGTGAATGGGCATCCTTTTCCCCTGAAGCTTATCCACGGTGAGTATGTTGGAGTAGGAAGAGGCTTGTAGGGGTTTCGGAGATGTCTGGAAAGGTGATGTCTATGCCCTACTTTTTACAGAAGGTCTTTACAAACACCACAGATGTCTGCCGGAAGCTGGAGGTGGAGCTGGCCTGGAGCCCAATCTGAGGGGTGGGGACAGAGGCAGAGGCAGAGACAAGGCATGTTGGAGCGGGAACTCCTGAAATCAGCCAACAGAAGACTCAGGAGAGGCACTATGGGAGCATGGGCCATGCTGTATGGAGTCTCGCTGATTTGTGTGCTGGACCTAGGTCAGCAGAGCGTTGTTGAGGAGCCTAGCTGTGGCCCTGGCAGGGTCCAGAATGGAACTGGCACCAACACACGCTGCTGCAGTCTGTGTGCTCCAGGTAAGGCAAGGAGAAAAGTGGGAGTCAGGATGTACAGCAGCACCCCTCCCTGAACTCATACAAGGAGGCTGGGTACAGGGCACATGTGAGTTGGTGGGTAAACTTTCTGAGTCTAGAGCCTTGAGTCTGGAGCTCTGAGAAGGAGGTAAAGGGACAACTATCTTAGGTTATCCAAGATTAGAAATGTGAGAACAAAGGCAACAGAGGCTGGAGACTTCTCCCTCAAGAGAGATCTGGGATCCAAGATGAAAGAGGACCATATCAAGACCTGTTGGGTGGATCAAACCTTAGCCATCACTAAAGCTACTCTTTGTCTGGGTTGGAGTCTCAACATTCTCCTCTGGTCTATCCACTGACTGTGACTTACATTTGTAGGTGTAGGGCAGTCTGTGGACCAAAGAAAAATATCTTAGCACTTCACCTTGCCACATTTCTGGTATAGAAAGGGGCAGCTCTGAAGCTCCATGTCTCTGTGATAGAGATATGGATAGCAGTGAAGGCAGCTGATGAAGTGTTCTAGTGTCTTGAGGGGCAATGTGGGATGAGAATGGGGCAGCATGGGCCCAAGGCCCATAGGAAGCCCCAGGCGACTCCCACATCTAATGGAACTTATGAAACCACAACTTTAGAGCGGTGGGAGATATGTATACTAGCTGTCAGACATCTGAAATGGAACACTAAGCTAGACAAAGCCAAGGATCTTGCACTGGGGTTGATTGAGAATGGAGGCATAGCACTCTAAATACTTGAAGGACCAGTAGAAACTCTGGAGAGAGAAGAGGCTCTGTCTAGTGGCTGAGGCTCTTATTCTTGCCTAGGCAAGGAGGACTGTCTAAAAGAAAGGTGCATATGTGTCACACCTGAGTACCACTGCGAAGACCCTCAGTGCAAGACCTGCAAACATCACCCCTGCCAACCAGGCCAGAGGGCGGAGCCTCAAGGTATGTTCCTGGGAGCCTGATGAAAGCCACAGACAACTCCAAGCTAATCATGAGTTAGACCTAGGGCCAAGCTGATATATCCATTGAGCGTGTGTAGGCATGTAAGAATGTTTGCAGATGGGGCTGGAGAGATGGCTCAGCGGTTAAGAGCACTGACTGCTCTTCCAGAGGTCCTGAGTTCAAATCCCAGCAACCACATGGTGGCTCACAACCATCCATAATGAGATCGGATGCCCTCTTCTGGTGTGTCCAAAGAAAGCAAAAGTGTAAAAAAAATAAAATAAAAAAAAAAATCTTAAAAAAAAAAAAAAAAAAAAAAAAAAGAATGTTTGCAGATAGCTCTCATGGGCACATCTTTTGGGTAGGTAAAGACCTACATCCTAGATTCTAGAAGGGATAGGTGGGTCAAGTGATCTCAGGGTACCCAAGCTCTTCTTATTAGCCTGGAATTCTCCATCATAATGAGGGTGCTGAAGTCTTCTCAGGGTTGTTTGTGAGAGGCTATGGGGGGCTGCCCAGGTGCTGGTCTGCTCTCAGACTATTATTCTGACTATGGCCAGGTATTATCACCAAACCTGTCCATCTTCATAGGGACCAATGTATCATGCCAGTTCTGGAATAGGCATATATGGTACTGCTTATCCAGGCCCTAGACCTGTGGACATTAGACTTGGTGACTCCTTCCTCATTAACTTCAGTGGTCCTAATAGTCTCTGTCTATCCACAGGGACTATTAAGTTTGGCTTCCAGTGTGTTGACTGTACCATGGGCACCTTCTCTGCAGGTCGTGAGGGCCACTGCAGACTTTGGACCAAGTAAGTCCTGGATGAGTAGCCTAGGCCCATTCTGAGCAAGCCTCTCCTATCCCTCCCTTGTAGTAACCATTCATCTCCCAAATGACTCAGAGAACAGCAGTCCTATCCTAGTGTGGCTGCTTGGGTAACCAATCCTGACAGTGTCTGTGTCTGTGTCCCAGCTGTTCTCAGTTTGGATTTCTCACCATGTTCCCTGGGAACAAGACCCACAATGCTGTGTGCATCCCGGAGCCACTGCCCACTGAGCAATATAGCCATTTGAGTGTCATCTTCCTGGTCATGGCTGCATGCATTCTCTTTCTAACCACAGTCCAGCTCGGCCTGCACATATGGCAGCTGAGGAGGCAACACAAGTGTCCCCGAGGTCAGTTGTGTCCCAGGGAAGGGGAAAACGTGTCTTAGGCCCCTCACTTACCATAGTTTTACTACAGAGACCCAGCCACTCCTGGAGGTGCAGTTATCACCAGCTGAGGATGCTTGCAGCTTCCAGTTCCCTGAGGAGGAACGTGGGGAACAGACAGAGGAAAAGTATCATCTGGGGGACCGGTGGCCATGAGGCCTGTTCTTCCTCTGTGCCCCAAGCCAGTCCCTACAAGACTTGCCCAGACATACCCTTGGTAAGAGCAAGGGCCATGCTCTGCATCCTTCCCTGGGCCTGGCCCCGCTCCCCTTGACAATGGCGGAAGTGGGTGTGACAGTAGTGAGTTACAATTGGGCCCTATGGCTGCCTTTCTCATTTGACAGCTCTGTTGGAGTAGGGTCTTTGGGTCCTCCAAGAGCACCAAGTTTAAGCACAAGATCTTGTACAGGTGGTTTTCAATAAATACTTGTCTAGTAACCTGAGTGGCTGTGTCCTAAGGCAGAGGAAAGCAAGGAGCCCAGGGCTGCATTTAGGGACATCCCTTGTCATCCTATGCCCATGGTCATTTCCAAGTATGAAACAAAGAGTGCAGTCTGGTGAAATATCTTGGCAGGAAAAGGCTCCTGCCTCCAAGTCTGATGAGCTGAGTTTGATCTTTGGGAACCATGGTAGGAGGAGATTCTGTTAATACCAACAAGTTGTCCTTTGACTTCCCACATGCCTACACACACACACACACACACACACACACAGATGTATACAAATGCATGTGCATGTGCTTACATGCACATTCAAATAAATGTAATAAAAACTTTAATAATTTTAATGGGAGGAAGCATCTGGCTGGGCAGTAGTGGTGCACGCCTTTAATCCCAGCACTTGGGAGGCAGAGGCAGGTGGATTTCTGAGTTCGAGGCCAGCCTGGTCTACAGAGTGAGTTCCAGGATAGCCAGGGCTATACAGAGAAACCCTGTCTTGGAAAAGAAAAAAGAAAAAAGAAAAAAGAAAAAAGAAAAAAAGAAAGAAAAGCAGCATCTGAGGCCTGTCCTCAGAGCTCCCTTTTGGTGGTAGTGGTGGCACAAGTCAAGATTAATCTTGGCCACAAACCCTCAATAGGGACCATTGATCTAAGGAGTCTTTTAGAAAGTGATACTCTGTACTGAATACCTGCCTTCTTTGCCTCTCTCTCTCTCTCTCTCTCTCTCTCTCTCAATTTATATGTATTTATTTGGCCTTTGTAAGTTTCTGTGCATCATGTGTAACTTTTTGGAGCAGGAGTTATGGACAATTGTGAGCCACCATGTGGGTTCTGGGAACTGAATCCAGGTACTCTGGGAGAGGAGCAGGTGCTCTTACTCTTGAGCCATCTCTCCTGTCTCTCTTGGCCTTTTGTTCAAATCATTTAGGACATTTGCCCTGGCCTAACTGCTTCAAACTTAGGCTTTGCCAGTTTCCATACTGAGCAACTTCTGGCATGAGGCAAATTCTCTGAAGTGAATGGCTCTGACTATGAGACATTCCCAGCAAAGCATCTTTCCCGTTTCATGGTGGTAGTTGGGGCTGCTCATAGAAAGATTCAATAAGAGACAGCATAATAGTGCACGCCTTTAATCCCGGCACTTGGGAGGCAGAGGCACTTGGATCTCGGGAGTTTGAGGCCACACTGGTCTACAGAGTGAATTCTAGGACAGCTATAGCTACATAGTGAGACCCTATCTCAAAGGAAAAAAAAAAAAAGATCATCTTGGCAAGGATGTCCAGGGAGTAGCAGGTCAGAGGCAATGACAGCACACTTGAGACATCTGAACACCTGTACATTTACTCAGCCCATCCCCCACTTTAGTGCCTTCTGTCTTATAGCAGGTAAAGGGGGCGTGGGGGATGAATCTGCAACCTCTGATTCAAACAGCCCCATTGGCACACAGACTCCTGGGAGAAACTGGAGGAGGAGGTAGAAAAATTGCCTTGGAAGTGGACATTGGGATCAGAACACAAAGAGCTCAGGGCCATGTGAAGTCACTTAGAGATGTACCAGCACCTTCATTGCCTGGAGCTGCCTCTTCTGTCCCCTACTGAGTGGGTGAGGAGTCACGTACAAGCTGCAAGGCTAGAGCCAGCCTGGAAAGGGAGGCAGGGTCTGGGGCATCTCCCAACTTGCCCATCATGCACCTCTAGGTTCTGAGCCATAGGCAGTTACACTGGAACTGCCACAGGTGGGACATCCCCAAATAGCTTGACGTGTGTGCAAATACCCACAGGCTGCATCTGCTGGAAACTCCTCCTGTGGGTGGCTGATGGGTGTGATAGTGAGATGGTAGGAGATTCTGCAGGGTGTGGTGAAAGGGTGCTATAGTCTTTGCTGTATCCTTGCCTTGAAGCCAGCAACCCCCCTTCCACTCATGTCCACCTCAGGGTCATGAGATGAGCCGTGCCAGCCTGTGAGTTAGATCCGGGGATTTCCACTGAGAACTGTGAGCTGTGCAGGGCCTGTTCAGATCCCAAGGGTTGAAGCTCAGGGCCTGTAGCTAAGGGACAGCGCCCATGACTGCAAGCAGGTGTGAAATCCAGGGGTGCTAAAAGGTGGGAAAGAGGACCTGATGAAAATATTCTACTGCAGAGGCCACTTCAGAACCTGCCCTCTGAAGTATTTGCCCACCTGCGTAGTCTAGCAACCACAACAGCTAGGTGTAGTGTAGCGGTAGATTGTTAATCTGCTCTAAACTCCCGGAAGGGCACTTGCATGCTTCTCGCCACCCACTAAAATGTTCTGGATTCCAGAAAGACAGACACACATACACAGCCTAATTTTTAATGTGCCTTAAGCAGGTCAGTGGCTGGACCATTCTCTAACTCCACATGGCTTATACACACTTCCCTCCGATATTCATGAGTTAATACTTACTAAATCTATATTTCATCTTTGCTGCCCTAGACCCTGCTGGGCAGCCTGCCTGGGGCCACTTTTCCCCTGTCCTTACATGTTGTCTGTTTCCAGTGTGGTCTGGCTCCTACAGGTCATGACCAAATCCCCTCTTCCTCAGTCCCTTCCCAGGAATCCTAAAAGTCCCGCCTTTGTCTCTCTGCCCAGCCGCTGGTAACTTTATTGAACAGTCAAAAACCACCTGGAGACAAGCGGAAGGGGAGACACTACAAACAGGTTTTTATCTAACATAATTGGCATGAGAACACAAGCCGCTACAGTGTAACTCTGCCTGGCCTAGATTAGCAGGAGAGAAGTCTTGCTGCAATTCCCAGAAACCCCTACCGGACAGTAGCTGCTCTCCAGTTCTTCCGGAAAACCACAACAAGAGCAGACACACACGCGCACGCACGCACACACACACACACCCTTCACCTTGATTTTGTAAGTTTTGTTCAGTCTCAGATAAAGGCCCAGAGGCCATCTCAGTTCCCAGAAATGCTTCCGGCCACAGCTGGTGGCTACAGCCCAGCCTCCACCCTCTCATCCTTTGTTCAGTCAGAGTAGAATGTGCCCTAGCCTGACAAAGACCAGTGAGATGCCTCTTCCTTTTTACAACTCAGCAACCCCTCCCCCAACTCCAGGCTCCAGACAGCTGTCTAGAGACCTTGAGGGGCAGGTGGGTAATAATTCTCCCTAGCTGCTGAGGTATGGTCCCACTGACGAGGTGGTACTACAATCTCTAGGTCTCCCTTGTACTGTGCTAGGCTCACATCCCAGAAACTATCCCTTAGGCAGCCACTAGCCTCTATGGGAAGCAGCTTGTCTCAGGGTTTTACTGCTGTGAACAGACACCATGACCAAGGACGTTTAATTGGGGCTGGCTTACAGGTTCAGAGGTTCTGTCATTAAGGAACATGGCAACACTCAGGAAGGCATTGTGCAGGAGGAGCTGAGAGTTCTGTATCTTCATCTGAAGGCTGCTAGCAGAATACTGACTCCCAAGTAGCTAGGATGACCTTCATGACCCCTTCATGCCTTCAAAACCATTAGTACCACCTGGGTGACTCTTACACATTACTAAGTACAGCTGCAGCAAGAGATACCACCTTGGTTATCTCTGGAACACAGATTCTTTGTGTTCTCATAAAACACTTCCCAGAAGATTTCACCTGGTCTCTTCTTAATCACCATTAATTTCTTAGCTCCAGCTAACCAGCATCAATTGTCCCAGTAGTCCTTTATTCTGGACTTTAAGGCCAGAGCCAAGTGGCCAAAACTGCCAAGTTCTGCTGCTTGCTGGGGCTGGAACATGAGCCCCCTTGTTCTATTACATTCTCACCAGCTTTCTGTTTCTCAGCTCCTTCACTGCCTAAGCTTGGCTGTCCTGGAACTTGCTCTGTAGACTGACTTTGATCTGTATGCCCGTCTCCTAAACACTGGGATTAAAAGTGTGGTCCACCAAGCCTGGATATAAGTTTTTCTTTACCTACAGCATGCTCTGTTCTAGGCTGGCCTTGAACTCAGAGATCAGCTTATTTTTGCCTCCTGGGATTAAAGGCTTGTACTACCATACCTGGACCTAAATTTAGCTGCGTGGGATCTTGCCCCATGGTAACTACTCTTTTATTTCAGTTTAATACTCTTGAACACAGAATTCAGCTCCATTTTACTTCCTGGTGCCCCTTTAATACTTGAACCATATATTTTATATTTTTCCTTTCTCAGCTTGCTACACTTGTTTAAAATGTTCTTCATGAGACTTAAGCAGAGAACAAAGTCTATGATGGGCATTTCTGAGACTTCCTTTGTCAATTCAATTCATCCGAGTCTCTTCACCTTAGCCTCAGGCAGACTCTTCAGACCAAGGCAAAAAGTAGCCACATTCTTCACCAAAATAGCACAAAAACTATCTCTAGACCACATATTGAAATTCTCCACTGAAATCTCTTGGGCCAGGTCTGCATAGTTCAAATCACTCTCAGTAACAAAGTCTCCCATACTCCTACTAGGATGGCCCATTAAGCCCCATTTAAAGCATTCCACTGCTTTCCAAATCCAAAGTCCCCAAATCCACATTCTTCCAAACAAAAGCATGGTCAGGCCTATCGCAGAAATACCCCAGTCCCTATACCAGCTCCTGTCTTAGGGTTTTACTGCTGTGAACAGACACTGTGACCAAGGCAACCCTTATAAGGACATTTAATAGGGGCTGGCTTACAGGTTCAGAGGTTCAGTCCATTATCACAAGGCAGGAGCATGGCAGCTCCCAGGCAGCCATGATACAGGAGGAGCTGAGAGTTCTACATCTTCATCTGAAGGCTGCTAGCAGAATACTGACTTCCAGGCAGCTAGGATGAGGGTCTTAAAATCTACATCCACAGTGACACACCCACTCCAACAAGGCCACACCTAGTAGTGCTGCTCCTTGGGCCGAGCATATATAAACCATTACATAGCTCATTTTTCAAAGAAGCTTTACAAAGTGGGATGCTTTTCTGAAGACCAGGCACTAACTATTCTGGCCTCTTCTTAGATGGGGAGAGACCAGAGTGGGTAGGTATTTAAGATGTCCCACTACTGTTTGGCTGAAGCTAAAGTGCTCAGAAAACTCCAGACTCTGACTTCGAGCAGCTTCAGTGTGTGTGTGGGGGGGGGAGGTAAGGGTCTGTGCTGGCTGCAGGTCCAACAGGAGATACTGGATGCTTGAATCAGAGACATGAATGGCTCAATTCCCTGTATCTTCTGATGGTAGAGGATACTTCTTGACTACTCTAATGGTAGGGCTACAGGATTCCCTCCAAAGAGAGGAGGAAAGGAGAGAGAGAGAAGGGTGGAAGGCACAGTAAGCTGTCAGGAGTTCTATTCTCCTTGGGTTACCAACCCCAGTGGCAATCAATGTAAGGCCAGATTAGTTTTGACACAATCAGCTCCCTAAGCCCTGGTCCTGTCATATTATTGGAATATTAGGAATACCTTGAGTCTGCCAGGTGGCTAGATGCTCAGATGCCCTACAGCCTCTCACTCCTCAGAGCTCTATGTGGTCCTAAACTCAGGGCTCTGGGAGACTTACATGTAGGCTATAAAGACTTGAGGACCTAGAGGGTAGATGGGGCCATTACTCCTGTGGGGTGAGTTAGCAGCAGCAGGTCTCTGTTTATTGACATGCTCTGCAGCTGCCAGGAATTAAGGGTAGCAGGTACCCCAAGCCCTTGGACAGCCTATGGTTGGCAGTGGCCCTGCTTGGACCAGATAGGCTACTGCCAACAGGCATTTATCACATCAGGGTCCAAGTAGAGGCTCCATGTCCCCACAGCAGCAGTGGAAGTACCTCCTTCCTGAGAGCTTTGTCACCTCTGCTGACATCTTAACACCGCCCCATGGGGTGGGGGGCAGGGCTGCAGCTCCATGTGGCAACTGAGACCAAAAATGTTTATGACACTGGTGATGCCATCAAGGGACACAGCTCTGACTTGGTCAAGGAACTATGAGTCTATGGAAAACATAGAACTTGGGGGTGGCACAGTTGAGACTGCAGTGGCAGGTGTCCCTAAGGGACATGGCTATGTAGCACATGGAAGCCAGCAGAAATGTTGCCCTGACCCCAACAACAGGCCCTAGGGAGACTCATCTTCATTTTCCTAGCTTTAGTGGACTTCAGAGCAGATACCCAGAGACCCACCGGCCTGGGGCTCTTTCCAAGAGGAACCACAATATGCTTTGGAGACATGAACTTGGTCACATAAGGACAAGACTGCTTACACTGCACCTTGCACCTCATGCTCTAGGCCACAATGGCAAGACCGAACTTGGAAGAGTAGACTGAAACACCCGGCGTGAAACAGGCAATCTGAATGGAGAAAGGTTGTGGAGGGGGTGGGGAGATGTGGGATGTCCACAAACTAAAGTAGGGTCTCCATGATCATTTCCTCTGGGACCTGAGAGCCTCACTTTGCCTCTTGGAGCCTCAGTTCCTTTTGTTTTCCCGTTAAAATGTTCCTCTGCCAGAGCAGCTGCTGTAGACAGAGCCCTCTAGTGGTGGCCAGGCTGTTGTAGCCTAGAAACCATGCCACAGTTGAGTACGTCAGTTCCTTACCCACTGAGGGACTTTGCTCCAATAAAGAACAGGGACTAGTCTGGCACTCCTCCCACATGTGGTAGAGCTAGGCTTTGATGTTTAGGACTAACAATCAGAAGGGAGTGCAAGAAAGAGGAATCTGCCACTTTGGATATGCGAGAGAGGATTTAAGCTAGGAAGGACCTTCTGGAAATCTGTGGGAGGTTCTCTTTGGAGTTTTGTAAGGGTGAGATAACTTGAGAGGACAGGGTTTGGCTGGAGGGACTTACAGGCAGTGTCCTGGTTGCTTTGGTGTAAGATGTGGACACCTCAGAGGTTTGAGGTGGTCAGTGTTCTCCTTTCAAACCCCCATGCTAACTGGGAACACAAGCATTAGAGAATGCACTAATCACTAATACCAGTTTAGAGTCGTCATTCCTCAGAACTGCTTCGACACAGCCAACTCCTTTGTGCCTCTCACATCTGACAAACTCCAGGGCCTTTGTAGGGAAATGGGGGCTTTTGTTGTAGACAGTGTTCCACAAAGTATCTGAAAAGCCACAAGAAATGTGTTGGGCAGGGTAAGGATGAACCCCAGCTCTGCATCAGAATAGTAACGGGGTAAGGTGGGGCTTCCAGAGTTCCATGGGCATCCAAGACCTTTCCTAGGGACTCAAAGGAACAGTGAGTGGGTTCCAGTGTCAGGCTGCAGAGGTCATGAAGGCCGTGGAGTTTCAGGAGCCTAGACAATGAGTATCAGAGAGACACAAATGGGACCCAGGATTTGGTGGGCTGCCCCAGAGAAGGAAAAAGAGACTAGTGGAGTTTTTCCCTTCCTGAAGGACTCATTCCCATTCTGCATGCTTCCCTCTCCTTCCTCTCAGAACAACCAAGGAGCAAATAGAGAAGCGGGGACAGAAGGGCTTGGGGTGCCCAGATGGGACCGGCTTCTGGAGGTCGCGTTTGTCACAAAGTAGCTTTTATAGGTCCCGGAGAGGGCACGGCAAGGTGCAGGGCCGATGAATGCTTGTGGCTGCTAGGAGCCTCGATGGCTCGTGTTCCTCTGTTCCTCCTCGCGCTCTTCTTCGGGCGGCCCCAGGGAAGGTTCCCCGGCTGTGTCCCTGTTGCCTTCCAGGGGCCCAGAACAGAGAGAGGGCTCAGACTCCGCTATGGAGCTACCGCCCAAGTCAGACAGCCGTGATTTGCGGGAGGCGCATATGGGAGCTCCCCTGGAAGGCATCAGCTTGCGTGCACCAGGCCGTTCTGAGATAGTGGCACGTGCTGTGGAAAGCGTAGAGGATGCGACTTCACAGGTGGGCCGGGAAGGGTTAGGGTTAGGGTAAGGCAAGCGGATAGGTGGGCGCGAACTCCCCAAGCGCGGCCACAAGTCCGTAGTCTCGCCGTTGTAAAGAAGCACAAAGCGACGCTGTGACATCAAAGGCAGCATCTTCTGACTGTGCAAGCTCTTTTGGCAGGTCTCAAGCGCCAGGTCTGTGGGAAGGCAGGGGAGCGACAAGATGAATGGTAAGAGGGCAATTTGGAGCAAGCAACCTCTCTGCATGTCTAGAAACAAGGGAGGAAGAGAGGGGTTCGTGAGGGATTGGATGTAGGTGGGTGAAGTGACAGAGAAGTACGAGCAGAGGGTTTGGCTGTCATACAGATTATGGAGCGCTGGAAAAACAGACTTGTGGAATCTGAACTTGGAGGTAAGTAGGATAGAGTGCCAAGAACTGGGGAAAAAACTGTGTGGGAAAGTTGTGGTGTGGGGCTGCCCAGAGCTCACCCAAGGTCTCCATAACCACTCCAGGGATCACCTCCTTCAGGACTTCACAATTGGTATGTAGGGCAGGGTTGGAGTTCATCTCCAGCAGCCACACCTGTGGCAGACAGTGGTCAGCATCATTCTCTACCCACCTACTGCCAGGTTGGCGGTTAGGAAGCTGGGGCTCTGGTCCCTATTAAGCCCGGTGATTCTGGGATTCTGGGCAGATTGTATCTTCCCATGGCTTTGTTCTCCTTGTTTGCTCAAGGAGTTAAGACTTATCTTGAGAGCTGCTCAGTTCTAGTAGACCAGTTTTATGCACGCATCTAAGTCTAGGGATGAGTCCACCCACTGGGCATGCTTATATGCTCAATGCACAGAAGGGCCCTACCTCCTTGCACCTGCCTACCAGACCTCCTCTTCCCAAGACAGCACCTTGAAGTTTTCATCAATCAGGAAATCACAGCCAATGAGGTCAAAGTAACCCAGCTTGCACTCCAGCTTGGACTTGACAGCCAGGAAGCAGTGAGACATGATCTGCTGCATCCGCTTCTGTGGGTGAAGTAGGGAGGGATCCTGGCTGTCACCTGTTGGCCCAGATGAAATCTCCTAGGCCTGAACAATCAGTCACACCTCTCACTTGCACCCCTTACCCTCACCTGCACGGCTGAAACTGCATGCCTCACACTTCCACACGCTCAGAGTCACAGGCTCACAGTCAGAAACTCACTCAACAAAATCATGGGGCTTCTACTGTGAGGCAAGTACTAGGAGATACAAAAGTAAAGAAAATTAGAACTCACAGCAGGAGAGACAGACAACTAGAACACATAAAACCCTAGTAAGGTCAGAGAACATTATAGCATTTCAAGCTGTCCTAGTTGGATTCATTCCATGAAGAATATATCTCAGTATCAGATAGCAGAACAAGTCTAATTTACAAAGCATTACAGCTATTAGTTTTCATAAGTTTGGGGGTTTGTTGAAAAACTTTAGAAAATACCAAAGGAGAAAACACCAAACAGAAAATATCATCGAAGAGATACAAATTACAGACGCCATTAAAATGGTCAGTGGGTAAAGGTGCCTGATGCTAAGCCTCATAACCTGAGTTTGATCTCTGGAACCCACATAATAGAAAGAGAAATGACACTCCCATATGTTGACCTTTACAAATGTGCATGGCATGTACTCATAGCATATGCACTCCTTAATACATTTTTAAAAACACAATTAAAAATGTAAAGCAATATAAAGTATAAAGGGGAGTAGACTAGACTATCTAGAGTAAAAAACTACAGTGACTACAGTTCTTTAAAAAAAAAGAAAAGAAAAAGAAAAGAAAGACAAAAGAAATAGCACAGATCTTGGAGCTTCAGAGATAGCTCCATGGTTAAGAGTGCTTGCTTTGCTCTTTCAGAGGACCTGTGTTCAATTCCAAGCACCTACATTACAGCATCTGTAACTTCAGTTCTGACATTCTTATCTGGCTTCTGTGGGTACCAGGCATACACTTAGTATACAGACATACATGTAGGCCAAATATCCATACATAAAATACATAAAATAATATTTTTTAAGTCACAGAATGGGGTATAGTAGCACATGTTGGTAGTCCCAGACTGAGCAAACCAAAACAGAAGGATTACATGATTCTTTGCTATTTCTTGCTTGCCTTAATCACTAGAGGGGTTTATAAATTTGAGTATTTTGAAAGCAACTCAACTGAAATTATCTAGTCTGGAGAAAATAAAAAGTAATGAAAAAAATTAAGCATCAGAAGCCTGGAGATGGAAACTAATCTACCAAATAATATATCAACTGAGAACCCCAGGAGGAAAGGAAGGAAACAGCATTGTAAGAAATGACAGAAAGGTTCCTAAATTTGATCTCTAAATTTAAATTGTGTAATGAAGTCCAAGCAGAATACATTCTAGACTTGTCATATTATAAGAAAACTTTCAAAAGAAGAGAGGGCTTGGGAGATAGCCCTGTCTGTAAAGTGCATGTTATACAGGTATGAGGACCTGAGTTCAGTCCCCAGGAGCCATGTAAGCTGATGTAATGACTTTTTGTTTTTTAATCCTTGTGCAGGAAAGGCAGAGACCTGAGGTTTGCTGGCCTTATCAGAAAACTTCAAGCTAGTGAATATGACCCTGTCTTAAAAAAAAAAAAAAAAAAAAGACGGATATCACCTGAGGAACGAGGAACACCTGATGTTGACCTCTGGCCTCCATAATTGTACACATATGCCCATGCACATGAACACATGCACATACAAAATCATAAAAAAGACAAAGAGAATGTTAAAATCAGCTAGAGAAGCAATTCATCACATAAAAAGGATACCCAATAAGAATAATAGTCAATTTCTCATCAGAAATTATGAGGCCAGGAGGCAATGAAATGACATTTTCAAAGTGCTGAAAGAAAAAACTACAACCAATAATTCTATCTCTAGAGGCTGAAAAAAAATGCTTAGTTGGAAAAGTCTCAGCTGTACAAACACAGATTGAGCTCAGTCCCCTAGAACCAATATAAAAAGTCAGGAATGACAATTGAATGCCTATAACCCTAGACTTCAGTGGTGGTGATGATGATGGTGGTGGTAGTGGTGGTAAAACAGGAAGATCCCTGAAGCTTACGGTCTAGCAATTTTAGCTTAATTGATGACCTTCAGGCTCAGTAAGAGACCCTGTCTCAAAAAATAAAGGTAGAGAGTGGTTGAGGAAGGACACATGACCTGGAATACAGGCCTGTATGTATTCGTGCTACATGTATATATACCACATAGAAACACAGCACACAGAACACACACACATGTTCATGCACACACACACACACACACACACACACACACACACACACACACAGAGAGAGAGAGAGAGAGAGAGAGAGAGAGAGAGAGAGAGAGAGAGAAAGAGAGAGAATATCTTTCTGCCCAGCAAATCAAGAATGGAGAAGTTAGGAGCTAGAGGAAGGGCTCAAATGTTTAGAGCACTTGCTGTTCTTGCAAAGGACAGCAACTAAGTTTCCAGTGTCCACATCAGACAGCTTACAACCTCTTATAACTCCAGTTCCAAGGGATCCAAAGCCTTCTTCTGGTTTCTGTGAGTACCAAGCACATATATGGTACATGCATATATATATATATGCATGTGTGTGTGTGTTTATGCAGGCACTCAAACACATAAAAATTGAAAATATTTTCTAACAATGGGGAAAAATTAAAACATTTCCACAGCCGGGCGGTGGTGGCGCACGCCTTTAATCCCAGCACTTGGGAGGCAGAGACAGGCGAATTTCTGAGTTCGAGGCCAGCCTGGTCTACAGAGTGAGTTCCAGGACAGCCAGGTTTACACAGAGAAACCCTGTCTCGAAAAACCAAAAAAACAAAAAACAAAAAAAAAACATTTCCACATATGGACAGGTGTGGTGGCACATACCTTTAATTTCAGAACTGGAAAGGCAGAGAGGCAGGCAGATCTTTATGAATTCAAAACCAACCTGGTCTACATGGTGAGACAGAGTCTCAAAAAAACAAAGAGACATTTCCACATAAGGAAAAACAAAGATATGCCTACCCTAAGCTCCTCCATCAGTAACTTGAACTTATATAAAGAAATAAAATAAAGAACTCTAGTAAAGGTGATTATATAGTTAAATATAAGACAGCATATGAGCTGTCCCAGAGGGTGGAACATGCCTTTAATCTAAGCACTCAGGAGACAGACGCAGGTGGGTCTCTGTGAGTTCAAGGCCAGCCTGACCTACAGAGTGAGTTTCAGGACAGCCAGGGCTACACAGCTACACAGAGAAACTCTTTCTCAAAAAAAAAACAACAGCAAAAAATACAAATGGACTATATACATAGATGATTAAAGAGTAAACAGAAGACTTGACCAAAGCAAGCGCACGTACACACACACACACACACACATGCACACACACACACAAATTGAACAGGGCTGATAAAAATGGCTAAGTGAATAAAGATGCTTGTTGTGCAAGCCTGGTGACCTGACTTTGATCCTAGAACCCATATTAAGGTACAATAACAGAACTGACTGTGAAGTTGTCCTCTGATCTCCACATGTTCACTGTGACATAAGCTTCCTAGCTACAATCTCTCCCCCCCCATGCACACACACACACACACACACACAGAGAGAGAGAGAGAGAGAGAGAGAGAGAGAGAGAGAGAGAGAGAGAGAGAGAGAGAGAATTTATTTAAAGGGGACTAACAAGATGACTTAGTAGGTAAAGACACTTGCCACAAAAGCCTTATGGTGTCTTAAGACTCTAATAGCCTTGACTAGCCTGGAACTTGCTATGTAGACCAGGCTGGCCTCAAACTCATAAGACATCTGCCTGCCTCTGCTTCCTGAGTGCTAGGAATAAAAACATATGCCACCTTACTCAATGTTAAATACATTTTTTTACATCTTTTTGGAGGAGGCATGGAGGGTCACAGCACACATGTAGAGGTCAAAGGGCAACTTTTAGAACTCTCCTTCTACCATATAGGTCCAGGAATGAAACTTAGGTTGTTAGGCTTGATATCAAGCAGCCTTACTACTTTAGTTACCTTACCAACCCTTATTTTAAATATTATTATATGTGCTTATACAATGGATGTGAATGTAGGCATGCATACGCCATGGTTAGAATGAGGTCAAAACAACACTTGAGTAAATTAAAACTCTATGAAGTTGTTCTCTGATCTATACATATCCACTTTCTCTTAAAACAAAACAAAACAACTAGACTCCACAGATTTTTATGGACCTTGTATTGAACAGTGGGTTATATGATCTTTTCCAATGCATAAGAAGGTGTGTGTGCATGTGTGCCTGCCTGTATAGTGTGGTGTGTGTGTGCAGTATGTGTGGTATATGCATGTGTGTATGCAGAAGTGCACACTTGTGCATATTCCTCCAGAGAGCACAGCAGGATCTAGTGTGTCTTATCACTCTGTCTTTTTGCCTCCAGACAGTTTCTCAGTGAACTATAATCTCTCTTTCATAATATAATCATCTCTTTCATTTTATAATCTAGGCTGGCTAGACTGCAAGGTCTTAGAGTCTACCTGTCACCATTCTTCAGTGCTGGGGTTACAGACAAGTGCAGCTACATCTGGCTTTTTATATGGATGTTGGATATTTAAACTCATGCTTGCAAACAGAGAAAATGCCCTTAACTACAGAGCTGTCTCCTCAGCGTCACGAGAACATTTTTAAGATACAGCACATATTAGGATTAAAAGTTTTCATTAATTTGTTTTTGTGTAGTCAGTTGGCACCCAAGGCTCTTGTGCATTATAGGCAAATGTTCTACTGCTGAGCATAACCCTAGCCCTCAGCATTTTTTTTTGTTTGAGCTAGAATCTCATATAAACCAGAATATCTTTGAATTCTCTGTGTAGATGATGACCTTGAGTTACTGATACTCCTGTCTCTACCTCACAAATGGTAAGATTACAGGCTTTGTTACCCTACCTGCCTCCTGGCTTTCTCTTTCTCAACCTCCTCCTCCTCCCTCCTCCCCTCCCTTCTTCTTCTTCCTCCTCTTCTTTTTCTAACTCTTCCTCTTTTTCTTCTCTTTCCTCTCCTCCCCCTCACCCCTTCCTTGGTAGATCTCATCATGTAACTATTATTGGTTTGGAACTATATAGACAAGACTGGCTTCAGATTCTGAGATCTGCTGGCCTCTGCCTCACAAATGTTGGTATTAAAGGTGTGCACCAGCATCCCCATCATAGTAAAATGAATTTAAGGAAATACTGTAAGTGTAGGCAGACCAAACACATTATATAACTAAGGAGAACTGGAAAAATTCCTAGGAAAAGCTAACAAAGTAAATAGAAAAATCTAAAACCCAACAAGGATAGAAAATCTTAGTAGACAGCAATCAAATGAGCTTGAGGGTGGTGGTAGGCACAGTGACAAACCCTCCCACAAAGGGAAGTCCAGGCTGCTTCCTGAGTGTGCCAATCATTGTTTTTGTTTTTCTCACTATAACACATATCTGAGAGAATTGCTCAAGGAGGAAAGATTTTTGTTTTATAGTTTCTACAGTCTCTCAAATGTGAGCAGGGCAGATTATCACAGGAGTGAGATAAGGTGGTAGACCTTGCTCAGACTCCAAACCTCTAAGACTGTGAGACAGAATAAGTTGATTATTTCAGATATTTTATATTCAATGGGATATGATAGATTTTTATATCAAAATCAGGTAAAATACTAAAGAAAGCCGTAGGTCAGGATTACTTATGTGCGTCAACACAAAAATACTTAAATACAATAAAATCAAACCTAGAAGTACAGTTGAATTATCATATACCACTACCACCTGGAATTTATCTCAAAAATGTGAGAATAGTGAAAACTAATCAATGCAATTCACATGAATAGAATGAAGGAAAAATAGCACAATCATCTTAATCAGTATACAAACAACATTTTACATTACCCAGCATCCTACCCTTTAAAATGCTTAGCAAACTAGGGAGAGAAGGGAATCTGTGAGCCTTCCCCTCACATCAGAAGAAATGCAAGGATATCTACTTTTGCCCCTTCAACTTGATATAGAAAATTATAGCTGGAAAAATTAGGCGTGGCTTCAGTACAACTACACATGCTTCAGTGACTCATAAAAAGCCATGTGCCTAGCCCAACCCATAGGCAGTATGCACACAAAACATGACACAAAGCTAGACTGACCGTGAAAGTGGTGAAGACCCAATCTCTGGGGAGGCCCTTGGTCTTCCTAAATTTGTCATTGATGTATCGGTTGAGATGCTCCATGCTCCACACAGTGCTCTCTTTCAGCAGCATGTACAGGGGACTCTTCTTCTGCATGAACTACAGCACAAGCAGAGTCTAGGGGTCACCCTAGGTAGGTATCCCTCTATGAAGGCCTTACCCTAACCTCACCAGAGCTCCATTCCCATCTCCCATGAGAACTGCCATGAGACCCTTGTGCATACACTTTTATGCCTTGAAACTTCCCAGTCAGCAAATCCCCACATACCACAAACAAGACATCTTTGTTTCAGACCCTCCCATTAATTAGGCCTTTGACCAGCACATTAATGGCAGCTGACTCAAGGATTTAGGTTCTAAGGAACTTAAGACACCTGACTATCTATTGGGGCAAAGGAAGTAGCTGCTAGGCTACTTCCATGCCTAGGCAGGCAGTCTATAACTAGATTCTTGCTCTGTGTTCCCAAACAATGAGAATCTTTCTCTGAGGTCATCCACACCTATAGTAAAAGGACTTCTCCTATAAGGGGTTCTTACCTGATTGGTCAAATGACCGCTGAGGTCACTGGAATGAGGGTTATACAGGCTGAGGGTGAGGCGGGCATAGCCATGGCCAAAAAAGACCATGTAGGGCATGGCACAGGCAATGAGCATGTAGGAGCGCACATCAAACTTCTTCCCGTCTAGCAGCAGCGGGTTCTGGACATATCTAGAGGGTACCACAGGGGCACCTGGGGCTGAGTTTTTTGGCCAGTTGGCCTGGATTTGTCATCCCCACAAGGACCATTTCCTCATTGCCTCCCACCTGTCCCAGGTATGACCATTGGCTGAACATGGTTAGAGGGACTTTGAGCTGTTTAAAGGAATTAGGAAGCAGGCATCATAACCAACTCTTTACCCACTGAAAGTGTCTGGTGCAGCTCTTACTAGGAAGCTTTTGGGAACAGATTGGGCCCCTGTGGTAGGGAGGGCTGTCTGGAAGAGGAAGACTGACATTGGACCTGTGAATGGTGAATGGCTTTGGTGATGGGATAGGGCATCCCACATAAGAAATTTCACATCTTCAAGACTGAAGGTAGGGAGAGCATTCTTGGAAGGGTCCTATGGAAGGGGAAAGGTGTAGCCAATGGCAGCTGTGGCCAGAGAAAGGGTCCATATTGGTAGAGGATAAGGCTCTATTGGGACTTTTCTAAGTATGAGCTGAGTTTTCCCTCCTAGTCTCATGTGAAACTGAGGGACTGGACCCCACTGTAGGCAGATGAGTCATTGGTCAGCTCTGTGTTGCAAATGGGCTGTAGCTGGCTGGCTGGGCTGAAGAATAGGAAAGACAGCTGCAGGGCAGAGGACAAAGGGACCAAACCATCCTTGGCTTCCCCTCCTTGGAGGAGCCTGTGTTTAGGGGCAGACTTCCCTGCTACCCCAGCTAAAAGTGAATACCTCCCCACCCCCACACAGATTATGGGTCTAGATGTGGGCTGCTTGGGGCAGGTTGGTTGGGTGTTGGAAGTGCTGTAGCCTGCTGTGGTCAAGGGCTGCTCGGCAGCACTTCTGATGACTATCACCAACATCCACAAGCAACAGCCAATCTGGGTTATCCCCGCCTGAGACTCAAGCCCTTCCTGGCATCCATTCCCACACCTCTGCACCACTCTCGCCTGAGGTGCACGGAAGGGCATCTTGCGGTAGATGGGGTCGTCCTCAATGCTCTGGGTCTTGGCCTGCAGGGCAGCAGCCTCCTCCTGGCTCCTGATCAGAAAGATGCCCTTTCCCTGGTTGGAGGCCGTAGGCTTGCAGATCCACATCTGGGTTTCTGCAGGGAGTAACCCCTGAGCTGTGGCCCCGAGTACTCCTTGCCCCTCCCATCCCTTACCCTGCCCTAGCCTTGACCTTCCCTTTCCTTATCTTTTCTGCTCAGCCCAGACCACACCAAGCAGCCAAACTGGATCCTACCCTGATTTCGATGTCTGATTACCCTGATTACCCAGGTCAGAGGACTATTTTGTCTCACCTTGATCATACCCAAGATCCTTCTATGGCCCTGACCCTGCCACACTCCTACTTCTAACTAAGGCCACAACCATTTTTCTCCCACTCCTTAACATCAGAAACCACTAGGATCCCAAGCCCTGGCTTCACTTTCAAGAACTATTCTACTTTTCCCAGGTCTGGCCCTGCCCCACCCTGCTAGAGTCCAGACCTAATCTTGTCTGCCCTTCTAGTGTGCCTGACGCTACACAGGGGCCTCTCACCATCAAATAGAGTGAAGAAAGCCTGCCTCTCATCCCTGATGTCCAGCCGATAGGTCTCTGGAAAAAACTCTTCCATTTTCAGGACCCTTGGGAGAGCAAGGAAGTAAAAACATGAAGAGGGCTGTCCTCTGTCTCAGACATGGCCAGTGATCTGGTAGTTTGACCTGTAGGCTAGCTGGAGGGGGTGTTTACTGTTGTATCCTCCAGCCTTCTCAGCTATTTCCTTTGTTAAGCCTTTGCTCAGACTATACCCTTGCAGAACATTTTTATATGTGTCTCATACTTTCAGCCTCTCTGTAGCAGCCAGCCTTCTGGCTACCAAACCCACTGTGGTTCCTCTGTCCCATCTCTCTGCTTTCTCTCTCCCAATTGTCCCCTTCCATGTCAGTTGGTTTCCAGTGCCAAGACAGTGCCTCCCAGCTGTCTACTTCTGTGGGCCAAGGCATCTTTTCAAATCTGCATCCCAAAGGGACATAAATCCTGGTCTGAGTACCTATCTCCAGCACGTTTGGAGGTGCAGAATGAAAGTACAGATAGGCATAGAGGTAGGTGGGCAGGTGGATGCCTTAGAAACATGGCTCTGAGTTGCTGATACAAGTTAGTAGAAAGAGGACAGCTGGACACACAGATGTCAAGATGGTGTTATGGGTGTCCATGATCTAAAAGCTACCTCAAGGGGCAGATGGTAAGCATTTGGTTGGATGAATAGATAGATCTGAACAAGTAATCAGTGAACCAGCGAGTGGGTCAGCTTGGATAAATGATGAAGGAAACTGGATGAATAAGAAAGAACAAAATGATGGCCAAGTTGGCGGGAGTGGGGGGGAGCAATGGATGACTCTTGGGGCATGACTCCAGGGGAAATGACTACTGGAAGATATTCATGGGTGGCTATTGTGGGCATAGAGTATAGATATCTGTGTAGGGAATGATGGGCACACACTAAAGTAGAGGCAGATTGGAAGATCAATGGGGAGAGAAGTGGACCGTGTGAAGAGAGTGCTTAGGACTAATAATTGACCCACATCTTGGGTAGGATAGTGAATGCTGAGGAGCTGCAGAGGGAGTGGGGAGTTTATGGGGGGGAATGGCCCTAAGGGACAGATGGAGGTAGAAGTGGGTGTGCTTCTGGGTCTGGCAGAGTGGGCTCACTTGGCTTGGGTACTGGGCAGCAGTCTGGCTTTGCTCAAAGTGCGTGCATGCTCCCGAAGAGCACTGAGCAACCCGATCTTGGTGGTAAGCAGTTTGTTGTTGGGGAGCTGGAACAGCAACTGCTGGCCTGGTGAGACAAAAAGGGATATGTGCATGGCACCTTAAGGCTGTGCCACATCCCCTCTCCTCAGTGATGTCGCCTACCTTCCCGGAAGCTGCAGTAGTTGTCCCTGCACTTGATCTCACACCACTTTAGCTTGTAGTCTTCACAGTGGCTGTCCTGAGTGCGTTGCCAGCCCTTGCTCTCACAGTAGTTGCTGATTCTATAGGGTATAAGGCAGCAGTAACTGGGGGCACTTAGGGTTCCCTGAAGAAGCATGGCAGGAATGGCTGCCTATAGCAACATCTTGGGCCAGATCCAAGACAGGGGTGAGAATACAGACCAGGCTGCTCAAAATCCACTCACATTGATGCTCCATTGGTGCCTCCGATGTAGAAGAAAGGGCCCTGACTAGGAATGGGCTGCTTATCTCCTTCCATCAGGAGCCCGTCTGGGGAGGTCACTGGGAGTCTGGCAGCTTCTTCTTCCTCCAGGTCGTCTGTGGGTAGGTGAGTGATCAGAGGCCCCTGGTTTCTAGCTCAGTAGGGGTTTTCCTGCCTCTCCCAGCTGCCAGAAGCCCCACCTGCATCTTGGTCCAGCTGACTTAGCTCAGGCCGGAGCCCTTCCTCGACACTGCTCCCCATCCGTTTCTCATGGGTCCAGCCTGGAGATCAGTGGTGTCAGGTGGGGAACTGGCAGGTACCCATTCAATCTGCCTGAGCCCAGCCAATGCCAGCAACTGCTGGGAACTAACCCAGCCCCTCTGGACCTTTCTTCAGCTCAACACAGACCTGACCAGGAGGCCTGAGGGTCATTACACCCGAGAAAGGAGACATTACCAGCCTTAAATCAGGCAGAGTCCACGTAGTGTGGAGACTACATTGGGAGGGAAGAGGGTGGCCCCACCTCCACCCTCCTTACCAGTAGGAAAGGCTCCATGCAGGGAGTGGGCTAGAGTGTGAGACAGGAGCCCATACAAACATGATGTGGGGATGTCTCCAGAGAGTAGGAGTCACAATGTCTATGATGACATCATGGGTGACTCAAGAGTCTATGGTCAACCAGCAGAGATGAGAAACTGCACTAAATGGGATTGGGGTAGTAAATGCCCACTGTGATGGCACGGACAGGTAAAGCTTACAGGTTCTTGAACATGGTGTCCCTAGTATGTGGACCCTTGTTAGCTTCTCTCAGGGCCTGCTTGGATGGATGGATGGATGGCATGATCTAGTGTGAGCCTAATCTCTTCCCACTGAGATGCTGTCCCTGGAGGCCCTGACTTGAGGGAATGTGTAACAGTCCCACGGCCCCTCTGCATTCACCTGGCACCTTAGTGTGGCATTGATGGATCCTGGACCGTTTGGGTCTCTTGGAGCTGACATGGGTCCGAGGGGGCTGACCCCGGCAGTGGATGAATCTTGGACGGTTGCGTGTTGCAGGCATAAGGGCACCAGGGCGAGGAACCCTTGAGGCAGATGTAGTCCCTACACCCCTTCTGGGTCTTCGAGCAGCCGGATGTCCCAGCCCTTGGATGGGACAGACAGCTGCACCCACCCTGCTTGGGGAAGGAAGCCTCCCCATATCCTGGGCTTTAGCTTCAGCTTGTGCCTCACTTCCATCTCTGTGATGGCCATGAGGCCTTCCGGCCTGTGGGTGTAAGGCCATCTTTGCATCCCGTCTCTGCCTAGTGAGTTTTCTTCGGCCAAGACTGTCCTGGCCTCGACGAGTGTGGCCTCTGTGTCTGCTGCAAAGAGGTTGCCCATCAGTCTTGCTGCTGGTAGGGTGCACATCTGCAGACTTGAAGGTCAAAGAGGCTCCAAGCCCCAAACAAAGGTCCTATCAATTTATGGCTACTCAAGTACTCAGCCCAGGATCTACTAACACAACCTGTCTATAGCTACCATCAACTCTTCTTCCCTTAGCATCCTGCCCCAGATATTATCCTTTTTCTCTATTTGCCATCTTTGGAACATTTTAGGGCACTTAAAATTAATTCCTAGACAAAAGTTTGTGCCTCACATCAAGGGAAGAAAAAACAGTTTGTTTGGTAGGGGTGAGTGAAGAGATGCCACATAGACCCTGTCACTGAGAAGGAAAGACAAGCTGAGGCCTTTGGATAGGAGCAAGTCAGATCTAAGAAGGAAGACAGGTCCATGGATAGACTGACAGCAAAGAAAGGCCAAATACAGCAATCATGAGAGAGTCAAGCCATTCAGGCACTATGTATGTCTAGCAATTCTACACCCACCGAATCAACAGGAGAAGAAAAAAAAATCCCAAAATTTCTGTAGGATGGAGAGAAATCCTGGGAACAAGAAACTCATACCTCTGTAGAGGACAGGAGTGCCTGGAGATCCCGTTCCACTGAGAAAAGAAAGGCTCCCAGGAGGAGGCTGAGATAGAAGCTTTTAAATTGGGCAGGAGTGTAGGTGTGGGTGTGTGATTGTGCAATCACTTTCTTAGCTTCATATTCTTGTTATTTTAACATTGAATTCAGCTATGAATTATTCCTTGTCACATATATTTACTAAAACTAAGCTAGGTGTGGTGACACAAGCCTGTAATCCCAGTACTTGGGAGGCAGAAAACAAGAGATTACCAAAAGCCTGAAGCCAGTCAAGGCTACATAGAGAGACCCTAATGAATAAAAAAAAAAATAGCAAGAGCTCAAGATGTATTTCAGTTGATACAGTGCTACATAGCATATATAAAGCCCCAGATCTGACTCCCTGTACCAGGAATGGTATTGCATACTTATAATCCCCATACTTGAGGAGGATCAGAAATTCAAGGTAATCTTTGACTAAGTTGGCAACCAGCCTGAGCTACATGAAGCCCTCCCTCAAAAAATTAAAAAAAAAAAAAAGAACCCCCCACACACAAAATAACAAAAACTTCATAGAACACTTAATGAGTAGGGATATATCTACCCAAGAGAGTAAGGACTGGAACACAGCATCTACACTTGGAAGCTACCAGATGCTGCCCTTATCTAGGAAGCATATTTCAGGGTCTCTCTGAGGATGAGACCCAGAATCCAGAAAGCAAATTTTACAGTAAAAGTTTCAGTTACTATTTCAGGAAGCAAGTTGTCTGATATTGAAGCAAATTGTGTGGTTATGAGTCATGATATTACAAAAAAGTTGAGGAAAAGCTCCAGGCGAGGAGCCAGACAGAAGCCTGAAGTCTTTATAATGAATTTAAAATAAACATTTTTACCTGGTCAGATAAAAAGACCGGCAGGAAATCACACCCCGGTACAATGAGCAGATGCGTTTAAACCTGAAGAAGATGGCCAAGAAAATGACCACGTCAGTGTTCTGCTGAAGTTTTCTCCAGACACACACACGTTTGGCAATACAGAGCTCTGAGAAGGTGCTGACATTTTTTGAAGGGCTGGTGCCTCCCAAGCTGCGCTCACTGTCTGGGGATGCGTTCTCTGTGGATCTCAGGAGGTGGCCCTTCTGAGGGGTCAGTTCTGGGGGGAGACAGACATGGCTCTAGGCAAAGAGCTCCTTCTAAGGGATCCCAGCCCTCCCCAGAACTTGAGTTGTCCACATGGAACAATCCCACCCCATAAGACACTCCTTTCTTGGCTGAGACACTTGGGTTTGGAGAGTGGCCTTGGCAGAGGGCTGAGCTCAGCCAAGCTGTCCAGTCTCTGCCCAGTCCTCTCCTGTTTATCTACCTCCAAAAAGGGTCAAAAATGAGGCACAGGAGGGCAAGGACTCAGTCTCAGTCCTAGTCAGGACCCTCAGCTGGTAACCAGCTAGTCTCTCTTACCTGCTCTGCAAGGTCTTAGGAACCCTCTGCTGGGATACAACAGTGGTGACCTGGCAACTGTCTCCAGGCAACTATTACTAGGGGAACTATGATTCAGCAGCTGCCCAAAGGTAAACAAGAGTTTTAGGTGGATGGTGAAAGGTGCCACTGTGTGAGCTGAGGGGCAGCCTTACAGAAGTTGGGCAAAGCAAGAGGTGGAGAATATAGGTCAAATTGATCTGAGGAGTCTGGGAGGATGCTGTGACTGAGTAAGGGTCTTGTACACACTCCCTATCTGAACCTGGGGCATAGCCTTACTTCTTCCATCCTCCCATGAAGATTTTGAGTATTCACAGGGACTCCTTTATCCAGACCTAAAGATCTAGGATCTGACACCAAGTATGGCTCAAAGTGGCTTTGATGCCAATTTGTAGTTTTCTGCTGGGGTCCTTGGGATCTGATGTAACTCCTGCTTCTGACCCCAAGTTTTCAGCCATATGAACTTCATATCCTTGTCATCTTTCAGAACCTTGTAAGGATCACAAGACCTTGATAAGGGCTACATGGTGCTTCCAAAACTCAGGACCATATCATGAGTCCTGGAGTCCATGACTGTGCCTTTTTAAAAATAGAGATCACTTGGGAGGCAGAGGCTGACGGATTTCTGAGTTTGAGGTCAGCCTGGTCTACAGAGTGAGTTCCAGGACAGCCAGAACTACACAGAGAAACCCTGTCTCGAAAAAAAAAAAACAGAAAAAAATATACATATAAAAATAGAGATCTAGCCGGGCAGTGGTGGCGCACGCCTTTAATCCCAGCACTTGGGAGGCAGAGGCAGGTGGATTTCTGAGTTCGAGGCCAGCCTGGTCTACAGAGTGAGTTCCAGGACAGTCAGGGCTATACAGAGAAACCCTGTCTCGAAAAACAAAAAAAAAAACAACCAAAAAAAAAAAATAGAGATCTACAGATATGACGGAGTTAGAATCTTGGGTGCAGTCATCTTGTATCAACCAGGTATACTCCAAACCCAATAACTGATGACCTCCTCAGCGGGAAGCAGAGATAAGGGTATGTGGCTGTGAACTAAGAGGATACATGAGGACTCCCTTTCTAGGGACATATCTTGGAAATTCTGGGAAACAACTGTTGTCTTCAGCTACCCTCTAAATCTCATCTTAGGTTCTTTTGTGGTTCTGCCCATGTTAAGGAGCTCTAGCATCCCCTTAGAGCCTAGGCATGCCCAGTCACTTATGTGGCTCCTCCCTTGAGGTCTCTTCCCTTGTCTAAGCTGCCAGTGTGAGAGCTTGTGCTTGGCATGTCTTGAGGAGCACCATCTCTCAGATATGCCCAGAGTCCTGTGGGGATAGGAATGCCGCATAGGCTGTCCTTCTCTATTTGTGAGACTGCTTATCGACATTGATCTGCCCTTCGTATGCTGTGCTGAGGGTAGGGGTCTTTGTGGTAAGTCCAGTGCTGGCTCAAGAGACATCTCTGCTTTAGACTAGCAGTACAATGAGACTGCAGTGGGCTGGGGCACATAGTACTTCTACTAAGCCCTGTATTGAGCTTATAGTCTCCAGGCCTGGACAGGTAGTACACCTAACCCTGGAGAGGCTCTGGATAAGTAGCCAGCAGTCTCTGATCCTGGGTGTGAAGGACATTTCCAATTCATATTCCAGGAGCTGGGAATGTTGCTCAGGAGTGGGGTGACTGCTTTTACATTCATAATACCCTGGGCTTGGTTCCTGCACAAACTACCCAATTCTCACTCCAATGCTGACTCTTGGCTGAGACTGGAGCCCCGATTTTCATGGATTACTTGTCCTTGGTATGTTCTAGAGTACATATTGCATACCAGAGCCAGTTTATGTGGTGACTGGCTGGGTACAATGAGCCCCATGTCTCTCTTCCATAGGTCTTCTATCTGGTGGGAGCACAGATCATGGGAATCCCTGTGTTCTCAGCTTGATCCCTTGCAAAGCTGCTTGTTAATGTTTTGTGTGGTTAAAATGAGGTGACCAAAGTACAATTTCACAAATCACACAATTTATTGCCTTACAGAGATTTTTTTGTCTGCATTTTATTTACAATGCTTGAAGAGATGACAATAAGGAGACCTCCTATTATAGAGTGCACAATGGGCAGACAAAGCCCTCAGTCACATAGATAGAATTTCAAATGTAAGGTTCAGTTACTCACTTGGGGCACAGCAGGTTTCTGTGGGAGATGAAGTCCAGTCTCCTTATAATGGTTCTTTGGAGGGAGTGGCCTGATCAGGACTAAGAAACCTGTCAGGGAATGTTGGGTTCCCTCCAGAGGGCAGTGGGTGAGGTAGAACTTGGCTCTCCTGGGCTTAGGCTGTATTGACCAACATGAAGTTTGCAGGAGTCCAGGTACTGAAGTAAACAGCTTATGGGGTCTAAGAGGTTCACTTCTAGTTCTTATTACAGCAAAACTTATACTCCTCATACAGCAAATGATGTAAGAGTTGGGAATCATTCTAGAGTGACAGTTTTAGAAACAGCCTTTTGAAAATTCTCAGGGACATGGGGGTGGGAGGTCTTTAAGACTGGGCTATTCAGCATCCAGAGTTAGATTGAAGGATGGCTCTCTGATCCTAAGAACCAAAGGTGGGATGCATTAGAAAGAGCTCATGAGCAGGCTGACAATGCAAAGCTATGCAACCTTCTACATATTCCTGGGTATTAGTCACTATCACCTGGTCTGGCACCTTGGCAGTACCCCTGTCCCTGAAACCCATATACCTGTTTTTCACTCTGGGTTTGGGCACAGTGGTTAGATCTGTTTTTATTCTCTTTCGGCCCATGACCTGAGAATTTTGGGGAGGAGACTAAGGACCAAGGTTTTAGATCGCCTCTTGTCCCATACCAATGTTGATAGCACAGGAGCTACAGAATCTTCAGGTGACAGCTGTCTACAGCTTGAGGTCCCTCTGTGTAGAGTCCAGTGGGCTATGGGGGGGGGGCAATAGCACTGCAACAGCTCCACTGACTATTCCTAAAAAGGACAGATACAGAGACCTCTATCTGCTGTGGCTCTAACAGAAAGTTAACACTAACTCCCTGTAGATTTAAACTGTGATTTGTTTGGATAGAGGGCTTGATGGCCTCTGCCCTAGAAGGCCTTGTCTCTACCCAGTGTCCATGAGGTGGTGAGGATGTTGTCTCCAGCGGTGATAAGGCCGTGGATGGACGGCATTACCAGACAGTATTAGACAGATGCATCGAGATCTAACCATGTCTGGTAAGACATCCATCAGCAGGCAATGCATTGTACAAGGGTCTCCCCATCTGGGCAGTTAATCCTGATTTGATACCTGTGGAGGGAAGGCAGGGGTTGGATTCCTGCCTGCTCTGGTCTAAGGGCCATTCTTGGGGTTCGCCATTCTAGGACCTGGGGCTACTCTAAGGACTTTCTTACTAGGCCCCAGCTCAGTTGCCTGTTCCTCTAGTGTGGAAGTCTTGGTTTTCTGAATGGCTGTCAGCTTAATGAGTAACATTAAAGACAGGAACAGACTCCTTCCCCAGGAAGAGCCATCTAGGCTGATGCTGGGTGGGGCTCCCTGGCCCTGTACTCTGGCTTCAAGTAAAGGAAGATAAGAAGTAATCTTAGATTCTGGTTTGGAGCAAAGTTCCTATTCTGTACGATTGGGAAGGGAGATTCTTTGTCCTTAATTAGAAAACAGCAGATGACATCATGATTCTGTATACCATGCTCAGGTCCCTGAACCCACCCTTGCCCATTGGTCTCATAGGCACTGATAATAATAGTCCTTATGCTAACAGTGCTATCTACCATGTCTCCTTACCTAACCCAGCATCTTCACTAACCCTCACAGTCTCTCTAGGAATCAGTGAACCCCCAAATCTAGCCAACAGGGGAGTTGGCAAAGGTGGGCATTGCTGCTCTGGGAATGAGTGACAAGCTGCCTCAACCCCAGTACCCCTGGCATGGTGAAACCATTCTTGTTCCAGCATGAATAGACAAGGTTTCCCACCTCAGATAAAGTCTAGCCCCCACTGACTGCTGAGCTGTAGAGCTGAGACAGGCCCTCTGCAAGCCCAGCACATCCACAGCCTTGGCCTACCTGGGGTCCAGGAGCTAGGACAAGTGTGTATCGGCGAATGGTGGGTCACCTTTGAACATCGTTACCAGACAGTGTTAGAGTCAAGCCAAGAAATCCAGCACTGTCCGGTAAGATGCCCACAGAAGCCCAGGTATGCTTTGGCAGGAAGACACAGGAAAGGATATGTAGTTTCTACCCTCAGGGAGGCCCAGTGGAGACCTGATGTCATAAACAGCCAGAGACTGTATATGCATTCTAATAAGCCAGCAGAGAGGCTGACCCTGACTCATACTGTCTGCTTTGTCGAAAGCAAGGGGACTGTGGCACATTGGCTCAGTGCACATGCTGGAGGTGCTGTTAGTCTATAGATCAATGGCCACTTGATGCAGGAAGGTAAGGCATCCCAGGCTTGAGTAGCCCCACTAAGGGGTCAGTTAGTACACAGCTCCTAGATCTGGGTGAGGCAGTTTTTGGCATGAGGCCCTCTGAGCCCAGGCTGAGACTTAGTTGCAGTTCCACCCAGCCCACACCTGCTAGGTGTGGTGGCAGCACCTGCCTGGGTGTCGTAGCCAGGACTCAGGTACCTGAGTGTTCTAATCCCCAGGGCATTGGGAGGGAGCACCTCCAGGGCAGCAGTAGAAACCCCTCATCCTGGGATACAGAGAAGCCCTCAGAGGTGCCTGATTTGGGGGCGCTTTCCCTAAAGCTCCCCACCCCCATCCCCAAGGGTAACTTTCTGCCCTACCTTAGATAGGGTAGGTGAGATGTAGAACTAGAGACCCTGGAGGCTGGGATCAGGAGGCGGCTCCATTGCTGCATGCAGGGCTCCGCCGTCATCATTACCAGGCAGTATTAGAGATCAGACACTATCCAATGCTGCCCAGTAAGATGGCCACGGCTGCCCAAGTAGGATATGGAGGCCGCCTAGCAGGGAGTTGAAGATTCCATGGGCAGGGCTCAGATACCTAAGTATCCTAATCCCCAAAACACTGAAGAAGGAAGGCACCCTCAGGACAATAGCAGAAAGCCCTTCATTCTGGAGGGCAGACCCTATAGCATCTCTCATCTCCAAAGATAGGTAGCGGGGAGCTCAACAGCTTGAAGTAAAATCAACTTTTCTTTTGGAAATTGGATGGAAAATAATTAAGATGGGGGTCTCATGGACCCTGAGGCCTCTGTTTGCCTCTCTATGAGGCCCAGAGGACAGGCTTAGCACCCACAGCTATAGATATGCTCCCCTGCTCAGCAAACCTGGCCTGAAGGCTTGGGGCCTAGCTGAGAACTTGGAGAGCCCTGGGAGGCAGGCTATGTAGAGTTCCATGTGACCAATGGCCAGGTCAGAATCAGGTCATGGATAGGTCCTACATTTAAGTATATTCACTACAGAATAGCCTAGACAACAGGCCCAGTCCCATTAGGGTCCACAGTATATTTAAGGTTGATGAGGCTCACTCAATGGGCCTCTGTCTCCAGGATACTATTCAAGTCTATTTTCCTGCCCAGCCCCCTCACGCCTTTTTCAGGGCCCAAGAAGGATACTGGGATGAGGGGCCAGGTAGTGGGATTTATTGTTTGGTGGTTTGGGATCTGATACTTCAAGCATATGGGAACAGCAGCCCCCAACAGAAGTACAATAATCACATACCCATAGACCTGCGTTACCAAGCCACATCTGCATATGGGTGTTTAGAATAGGAGTACTCTTTGATCCTCTTGTTGCTAAGGATATAGCCTGTAGTCCTCACACAGAGCCAAGAAACTGAGCACCTGCCCCAGGGATACTGGGAACTGAAAGAGACTCAGTATGCCCCTCATCTCATTTCTGTCTTTACACAAGTATTTCTTCTCATGTTTTTCTGGTATCTTCTATCACAGAGGCAATACAGGCAGCTCAAGCCCTGTACTGACTTCCTTGGATCACAACAAAGGTCTTACTGCCTCCAGGCAGCTGCTGGTTCTCCAGCCTCTCTCCCATAGCCAACATTTCTCAGAGGACCTGACCTGAGCACAGACCTAGCAGATGGGGATGGACACTCTATAGGAGCTTAGGGTTTTAGTAACTGTCCTAACTCTTTGTCTTTCCCCTGCACGTTTCCCTATGCCCTCAAATACCTGCCAGACAGACTTTCCTTTCTCTGAGCTTTTTTAGCTCTATCCTATCAGACCAATAAAATCAGTGCTTCAAAAAGGACTTTTCTTCCTTTTTCTTTCTTTCTTTCTTTTTCGTTTTTTTGTTTTTGTTTTGTTTTGTTTTGGAAGACTAAGGCTTCTATTTGAGAACAAAGTGGAATTTCAGTTATCCTTATGGCTTCAGAGCCACAAACAGAGTGGGAGCTGGATGAGGATAAGCACCAAGGATGTTGTTTTTTTCCCTTCTGGTTGTGTCAAAGACACAGGGAAGACAGAATGGTATCTAATGATGAGCCTGATGTCCCTGAATCCTTGGCTACTCAGAGTGAGCACTTCTTAGGGAACATGGAAGGCTAGGAGACCCTGCTAAGTACAAAGCTGGCCAGGCCATAAGCCAAAAGGTCAGATCACTCTCTCTATACTGAATCCTGTTCTTGCCTAGCAGACTGAGAGATACAGGGGCAGGTGCCCAGATAGCAGTACATGTGTATGTGTGTCTCTGTGTGTGTCTGCATGTCTGCGAGCATGCATGTTACATGTGTGTGTGTGTTTGTATGCATGCATGTATGTAGGACAACCTTCAAAATGCAGATTCTGTAGGTCCTCCAGCAAAACTTAAAGGGTGAAGAGATTCTAAAAGTCATGAGTTGAGAACGGGTGTCTTAATGCCAAAGCACTGTGGATTCGGGGGAAACACTGCTTTATCCAGCACAGTGGTAAGGGAGAGTCAAGAACATGACAGAATTGCAGCCATAGGTCAAGAAATGAAACACAAAGCAGAGGTTCTATTTGGAGCCTATGTGGTGCCCACCTGGTCAGCTGTACCTGAAAGTGCGGTTCATGTCATGGTTTCCACAGCTAGTTAATTATCTGCATCTACTAGGCTTAGATTAGGAAAACTGAGGAATGGATCCAGAAGCCGAGGGCCCCCAACGCTCCTCTGCAGCAAGCACCCTCCCCCTTTCCAGAGTGCCTTGATCCTCACCTGCAAGAACAGAGAAGGTTGGGGATTTGTGGCAGAGGAATGCAATTCCAGTGTGAAAAAGTGAGTCTCTGGTTAACTTGCCCAACAGGCCTTAATCAATGGTGAGACCAGAGAACAAAGCTCTGAAATTCAACCTCTCCTACAGCAGATCAGCCAAACTTAGACGCCAGCGGCTGTGGGGGGCGGGGGCAGGAAAGACTTGTCTACACTCAGGCTACTTCTTAGTGTCTGTTGGAACTACGTGTCTTCAAGGCAAAGCCGCCATTTCATCCACACAGCGGTCAGCATTGTCCCTCAGCCCTTTGGTTGTATAGCACACCCTCCGGGTCCACTGCACCTCTGAGTACCAGCCTCCTGGGACTGGGGAACTTCCTTAGGCCATTTTACCTGATCCTAAACACACTAAGAACATCCTGACAATTGATTTTGCAAATAAAGCATTTGCAAATTACCAAGATGTCTGAAAAATTAACAATGGACTATATCCATATTTTATGGCTCATTTGCATTTTCATAAATGCAAAACATTTTGTTTAATTCAACAATCTGCCAATTGGCCCAACGTTTTTATCTAGGTTACCAGAAAAACAAAACAAAGCTAAACTACTTTCCCGGATGCTCAGCCTTAAAAAGGCTTAAAATAGTCACCACATATTAATCAAAACACTGCACTCTTCATCCTATGAATTTTGTTCAAGAACAATGAAACAACATACTCTATATTATGCTTAAAGAAAAATAACTTTACTTTCCTTCAACATTATCAGCTCCTAAGTTTAAACTCAGAGAGTTGGCCATCTGGGTACAAACTCAAGGCTGAGCATGCCTGGACGCCATAGCACAGGCTAGATGTTCCTCAAACCAGACATTTATATAGCTGGCTATTCATGGCTGCTGTGCTATTTGGCATGTAAAGGAAAAAGAAAACTTTCAAACGGACTTTGGCCCTGATCTGGAGTAATGGTTTGAGGAACCTGTTCTGTCTTCTCCAGTGTGGTTCTGGCTTTGTTAACTCCTCAGAAATGAACAGTGAGAAAAAGCCAGAATGCAAGACTGAATAATTCTGATTTCACATTGTCACCAACCTAAAGGTCTCAGGCAACCTCTGACCACAGGTCACTCTGGGCAATGGCTGCTGGTAAAAGCAAGCCCTTCCCAGCACAGAAACCCACCAACAGAGATGAGGTCTTCATGCCCGCCGGCCGCACCCTTCCCTGCACCCACCTCTGAGGCAGCAGCCTTCCGTGGTGGAAAAAGGATCTCAGGAACAGCAGTGGCTGCTTTAAGAAAGAACTTTCCAGAAGGCTGTATTTCCGGGAATGGCAGGAGTCTGCTTTCTGCTCTCCAGGTGCTTGAACCCACCTGATCTAAAGATGCCGCCTGTGGACCCCTGGAAGCTCCCAAGCCTAGCCCAAGATGGCTCCACATCTGAATCCCAGCTGTAGCACAGTTGAAGGAGCCACTTTCTTCTTTAAAAAGGAAGACCCGTTCTGCTCTGCTTCCACCAATACACAGTTTACTAGACAAGAGGCTGACCTGCAATCGCAAGTCTGTCACCAACATTCGTCCTACTCCATGTCAAACACATAGGGGCCCTCCAGCCTCTCCCTACAGAGTGGTATTCTTAGGCCTGTCTGGCCTCCCGCCTGCCTGCCCCTACCTGCCCCAACAGGTTCCTGACAGGATCCTCCACTGCTGTGCAGAGCTGCAAGCTGCTCCACCCCCAGTATCGAGGCAGCACTGTGCCTGTGTCTAAAACCAAGTAGGTGGGGTGTAAACTCAGGTTTATAAAGGATATGGAGAGGCCTGGGCATCCATCACCCCCATATACCTGTCAGCAGTGGTGGATAGGACTGGACGACCCGCCTTGGCATCAACCCAAACTTTCCCTCAGCCAGGATTCAGCCTCAGGCGTTGTAGCTGGGGAGTCACAGGAAAGAATGACTGTCTCCCCTCCAGGTGAGTCTCAAACACAAAGAAAACTAAGGTGCACGGTGAACTGGCACTGGTCGACAACTCGGGGACAATAAGGAGGAAAGAAACTGCTCACAGCCAGGAAGGGGAAGGACAGTGTGGCCCGGGCTCGCCTTACATGTAGCTACTCACCCCGCCCAATGCAGGTGTCTATTGCCTGCCAGCCAATCTCTGCTCCTGGCCCCCAACAGGTGTGTCCCCCGGGGCTCTGATAGGCTAAGAGGGAGGCAGCTCTGGTGACGCAGGCAAGGGGGCAGTAGGCCCACACATTCCTCCCCCAACCTTGCCCGCCAAGCCCAGGTTGAACAAAAACCAGGGTAGGGAGGCCCCTGTGGGACGTGGTGCATGGGCAGCTAATCACCTAGGCCCAGTCCACGAGAGCAGCTGTAGGCAGCAGCTCCTTTCCAGATCCAAGTGCAGGGCAGGCTGTCTTAGAAGGGGAAAAGTGGGGTCATATATTGTATATATGCACCGGACCTCTCAGGCCCCAGCCCACAACTGTGGCTACTACCTCTGTCTGGATCTCAGCGTCTACTGACCAGAGCTTGAAGAAACTGCATTCTCCTAGCCCCTCTCGATAAGCAGATTGCCTTAGAACTCCACAGAAGACACAAATACTGGGGTCATAGGTGTTACTGGGGCTTTCTTTGAAATAGGACTAACCTGGCACAAAGCTTACTATAGCCCTAAGAACCCTAATTTGGATAGGACTATAGAGTTCTTAGTCTAGAGTTCTTAGTCTAAAGCAAGGCATAATGGTGTTCGCCTTTAACCTCAGGACTCCAGGTGCATTCCTTGTGTTCAAGACCAGCCTGATCTACAAAGTAAATTTCAGGAGCTAAGGCTATAGAGAGGAAACCCTGTCAAACAAAGCAAAACAAAACAAAAAACCAGTAACAAAAAGAATCAGACTAGTGGTGCAAGGTTTCTTGTTAGGGCTTGGAAGGACATATGGTCTCTGGTCCTGGGACTGGGAAGGTATGGCCCTAGAGTGCCTAGGGATGAAACCATTGCATCCCTTTCTAAGTGTTCCCCATGACTCCACCAGACATGTTTGTTTCTTAGCCTCCCAGGGGAAGGACCTATAATGAAATGACAAACGACCCCAGCAATTAGCCAAACCAGAAGAAAGATCCCAGGAGGCCCAACTATTTTCCATAACGAACTCAACAGCTCTGCTGGAAACTCCTAATTATGAAAGTCCTGTCTCCTGAGCCCTAACACTTGGTATCCCTCTATGCCTAAGAGTGGAGGGAGCATTGAAAGGCCTAGTGGCTCTGTCCTGTGTACAACCTTCAGGTGCAAACTTTCTTCCAGGGATAATGTGGCCAGGAAAGGTAGCCTAAATCAGGTAGTAATTGCCAGCACCAAATGCTGGAGTTAGGGCATCTATTCAGTTGACTAGACTAGTCACTTACACTGGTGGTTCTCAGTCTACTGCCTGCCCTAGACGCTCTAGTTCACGCCTCACTTGAGCTCAGCCTCCTTGAACCAAAGGGTCATGCTGGGGGTAAGGGATGTCACAGCCTGGTCTACATTCCTCTCCCATCCTAGAAAAGCTGTCCATACAGTGTAAGTGAACTCTGACTTCCTAAAACCCACATATTCAGGCTGTCTTTTCTCGATTATCAGACCCTCAACTCACCCTGATGTTCACTCAGAGTATTTGTGTTTGGGGAACAAGAATGAGATCAATATACCCCTGGATACTGGTCACCTCAGTTCTGGGAAGACTGAAGTATTTCCTTCTGACCCCAAACCTAAGGATGTTGCCAACAGACACAGGAACAAGAGAGCTGTTTCTAGCTAACTTCCTGGCTCATGGTGACCTGTCCTTGCTTAGTGAGACTCTCAGTCATTTAAGACTAGCCTGGTGAGGTGGGCTGAGGTTGTAGATACTTCCCAAGGATAAGGGCAGCCACTATCTACAGAACCCTAGGATATAGGGGGCAGGGCAGACAGGACCCTTAGGTAGAGATCCTCAGACCTATGTCTACATAGCTTAGTTTTGATGTCTGTAACTATCTGCAAAGTACCAAAGTACTAGAGAAGAGGTTAGCATATTAGCCATAAGAGATTCTTGACATAAAGGTCAAGGTCTAAGGGCACAGAGTGACTGGGACTAGCTCTATGCTCTGGAAGGAAGAATAGGGTCTTCAGACACTTTCTGCCCTAACTGGGTTTTTTCCTGGGGAGATGAACTTGACAGCAGAGGAACTCCTTGCCAAGGTGGAGGAGATTCTTCCCCAGGAGCTTCTGGCAGGAACATAGCAGCCTGTGGAGGACTCTGTCTCCCTGTCCAATGCATCTGTGATACATTTATGTCCAGCCATTCCTTTGTCTACACATTCTCTGATACAGGGAATGCTATACTGCCCAGACTCAGTGAAAGAGTACATATACTGACTGCATTTATACCTGAAGGCCCCTTCTGTGTCTATGGGCACAGTCCTGAGCCCCATTTTATAATGGACCCAACTCTAAAAGCTCTAATCTCTGCTCAGATGCTCCAGTTAAAGTCTATTGAGGACATTTCCGTGTCATGTCTTGGGAGAGCCTAACAGGTACATATCCCTTTGTCTCAAGTTGGCACAGGATAGGTAAGCACCCTAAATGTCACATGAACACAGGTATCTTCAGATGATATTGAAAGAACTGAGCCTGGATGAGAAGAAGACGATCTGAGAGGCTCACCCAGTTCCTGCTTACACACACAGGCATCTGACCCTATCTCTAGGTGGGATCCTAGATAAACTGTTTTTTCCACTGTCATCAAGAGCTGTGTGCTACCAAGATGAACAGAGAGATGCAGTCAGTCCTAGGTCAGAATGCTGAAGATCTAGTGTAACCTCCCACTCTTTCTCTCTCTTGCATGGCAGAGGTTGCTGTTCAATATAGGCTAAGCATCAGAAAGAAGGAACTCTCTCAAACTGTAAGCTCAGGTCTCTTCCTTGCTTGTAGCAGAGAATCTCTTGCCCTCACAGTTCCTATTCATATCCATTGCCAGGGAGTCAGCACTTTCCACAAAACCCCAGAAAGCTCTGGATAGGAGTTTTCCCTTTGCCTCAAAGTAGAGAGGCAACCAATATTTTCACAGGAGACTCAGTAAAATGGCTCCACCAGGGAGCTGCCAGAGTGGTGAGATGGAGCCCTGCACAGAAGTGTCTGTATTTGTTCCTCTAGCTTTCTTGGTCCCAGATGGAAATGGTCTGGATGAAGCTGAGCTCTGGTCTGTTCTGGCCTAGGCCCTTCACAGAAGTTACACTGAATGTCTGATGACCCTGTCTGTGAATGTTCTCAAGAAATAAAGTTGTCTTTAAATATTTTCCTTGGCTGTCTGGACTGGTTGCCCACTGGCTTCTTGCTCCTGTAGTTACCATCCATTGTTCCCTTATCCTTCTAATTTCTAAATAGAATAAAATGGCCAGAGCTGTCTGTGTCTATGCTAGCCAACTGGTCTAGAGAAGGCAAGGTTGCCATATCTCATCACAGGATTTTGAGCAAAATGATCAATAACCTCAGGCTACTCCAATGCAGAGCTTCCTGCTTGAAGAGAGGGAGCCTAGGATGGTCATCAAAGTCCAGATCCAGCTTCATGGTAGGGTTCAGTAGGCCAAGGACAGTTCATCTCTTTTCCATCTAAAACAAAAAAAGTCCTACTACCTTGCTGATAGTTGTTGGTGTTGATGGTCAGTCCTGAGCACCCAAAAGGATGGGCAGTCTGAGCTGTAGCAGGGTCCACCAAATACCATGTTAAAAAGCATAGGGAGGAAGCCTAGGACTCATGTCAGGGCAGGTTTCAAGTCTCAGGAATCCTCATTTTGTATAATCACCTGTCAAGGTCAGTAGGTATGGGGTACAATGAGCCAGCTACTATGGCCTTGCTTGCCATTTCACACAACACACCAGGCCAGTCTTTTGCCAGCTGCACTGGGTGTCAGAATCTCTGTGAAACCAGACAAAGGTTCTGTCTGGCCCACCTGCTGGGCAGGGCAGCGTTACTATGGCAGCAGGAGAGGGATAGTGGGTGGGAATAAGTAAGGAAGCTCTCCAGGGACCTGAAAGGCCTGGCTGCTCCCCTTTGTAGTCTCTCCTCAGAGGAAGGACTAGTCTGAGAGGGGTGTGGCAGAAACCCCCACATTAGTCTGGTTTTGTGGGGTTGGCCTGAGGGAACCCAGCCCCCAGTCCCTCAGCCCTGGCCAGGCTGAGGCCTCCTTGGGTGGGGCAGACACAACAAAGGCCCATTGTGCTGGCAACCAGGCTACTTCCTGCATGGCTGCCAGTCTTGCCAGCATCCAGAACAAGCTGAGGAGGGGTCCCATGTCCTGGCAGGGCCTCACCTTCCCTCTGGGACAACCTGGGAGGAAAAAGGAGGGCCCTGGATTCTTTCTTAGGCACTGGCAAATTTTAACGTTCCTTGACTCTGTCATGTGCTCAGAGGTAGCTGCCAGCTTGTCCACTTCTGGCTTCTACTCCAATGTGAGCATGAAACCTTCTCACTGGCTTTGGGCTCTTCTGTCTTGCACACCAACACCTGTAGCAGATATGGGTAGATACTAAGTACTACCTAACCAGACCTATGTAGGGCCTATCTTAAAGCCCTGTACCAGGGAGGTTAACCCAGGTGGATCCAACTCTGTTACCTCAGTCTCTGGCTTTTCGTCTCACGGGGGAGGGAGCTCTCAGATCTCTTGTTGCTCTGGGGAAGGGTTGTTATCTCTTTGACTCATAGTGGACAGTCTGTGGGTTATTTTTGTCTCTCCCAGGTCTAGCCAGTACTATCTTGGAATACCTACCATTTTTTTTTTTTTTAAGAAATCTAGGAAGAAAACTCAGCTCATAGAGTAGTTCAGGACCCAACTTAGTATTTGGGATTCAAGCAAATTGGAATTCTGCCCAAGGACAAGGGGCAACATGTTCTACCTCTTGATGCCTCCAAAGTCCCCTCTCTTCCTATACTAATCTGCCTCTTCTTCTCAAGAAGGACCATAGGGTTGGAGAGATTGGGGTATTGATAGAGCCCTGGATCTGTCTTGGACCTGTTTTCTGCCCTAGGTCCATGGAGCAGGTGCTTCTCAACATGCTGCTTCTCTCCTAAGGGTAGGCACTAACAGGTAAACACAGCTGGGGAGTGACCCAGACAGATGTTGCATACATTCATCTTTTTAGCCAATCTTCCACCCACTTGTCTCCTGCAGCTCTGCCCATCCACTCAAGGATCCATAGACTCTTTGGCCATGGAAAATTCATGGCATGAGTGTTCAGGCCCAAAAGCTCACACTGCTAACTTGAGGTCTCTTCATAGCTCTACCAAGCCATCTTAGAGCATGTGTATCATGTGGCCTTAGGTCTGACATTGAGAGGTGGCACAGAATAGAAAGGCCAAAAGCAAGGATCCCCAGCTGCTCTCCTGAGTAAATCCTGAGCCCCTGCCCTCCACCTCTGTGATCTAAGCTTCAGAAACAGTCCAAGTATGTAGTTGGGTCCAGAAAGACAGAACAGACTTTGTTATTAATATTGGAGCAGGCCCTGTAGACAGCCTCAGCCTTGACATGTCCACCCTCTCTGCCTGAGCCCTCCACTCTTCTGTGTCTTCCCCAGGCCACCCTGAGGGTTGTGGTACTTACCATAACATCTTTTAAAATCTCAGGAAAATATGAGCAGAAAACACAGAACCTAAACTATAAAAACTTACATTCACTTAGACATAGCTTTCTTTTACATTTGCCTTTGAGACTGTATACTTATTTCTTCTCAGTTGCTCTTTGAGATCTACCTTAATTCTCCAAAACTCCACCCAGGTTTCCAGAGGCCCAACCTATGGTCAGCTACCTGAACTTCTTAGCTCAATGTATCAGCTTCTGATGTCCACATGCTTTGTAGTTTTGTTCTACTCAGCCAAGGAATCACAGGTGTGCTATGTCTCCCATGGAGACCATTTGCATCAAAATGCCAGTACCACAAGAGGAAAGGAAATTTGAGGATGGAGTTCTGGGTACCCTCTAGTCTGGCAGCTAAGAGGTCTCAACTCATACTTCTTGCAGACTTCTAGTGGAGCAAAGGAGGCTTGTGGAGAGTCTTGGTGATTGGTAAGTGGTATGTTTGATGTTTCCTATCCATGGTAGGAACTGAGGCTAATTCATGATTTACTGTGCTGTAACGAATTCTAGCATTTGGCTGGGAAGCAGGTGACAGCTCTGAAGAGAGGACAGAAGAAACTATGGAAGAGCTGAAAGAAGAGATCCTTTTCCTGGCCTCCTTGGGCACCTACATACACATGGTATACAAGCAGATACATATACATAAAATAAAAATAAATTAAAAAAAAATGCCAGGCAGTGGTGGTGCACGCTTTTAATCCCAGCACTTGGGAGGCAGAGGCAGGCAGATTTCTGAGTTCGAGGCCAGCCTGGTCTACAGAGTGAGTTCCAGGACAGCCAGAACTACACAGAGAAACCCTGTCTCGAAAAACAACAACAACAACAACAACAAAAACCAATATATATATATGGGATTTGCTGTTGAGCTTTTATGTTCTCCTGCACAGGGACCTGATTTCAGATGATGTTTTTGTATGTATATCAGTCCTTGGTATTGATAACCCTCACATTTAGCCAGCCAGACTTTTGGAAATGAGCATGAAGTTCAGGATCCAAAATGCCTCTGGGACAAACCCTTTATACCAAATTCTATACTAAATTCAAGGAAATTCAAGGACCCTTCAAATAAAATTCCAGGGACCTTAGCATTATAGGCTCTTAGTAATCACTCCCAGCAAGCAGCCCTCGAGCTCAATTGGCCCATGGCACCTGAAACCTTGCAAACCTCCAGGGGGGCTGGCTCTCTGGGGCTTGGAACAGAAGAGGAGCTGGGTAGAGAAATCCCAGCTGGTAGAACCAAGACAGCTATGGAAATCTGAGGCAAATCAGTCTCAACAGGCTCCAATTCAGTCTCACCCCTCCCAACCTCCTGTCACCTAGGTTTCTGGAGGCACAGATCTGAGGATGTGAAGTCTGATAGGGGTGTGGGAGTGGCTGTCCTGTGAAGGGGTTTCTGAGAAGTTTGAGGCCAATTTGTCATTCTGTTGAATGAGAGAAGATGCACAGGATGAGTGGTCAGTGGGATTGACACTGTTTGTCCTGACATAGCAACCTTGAGAGCTGACGGACTTCCACAGTAGATTCTAGGTAGATTCTATGGAGGGAGTGAGGTCAGAGCTTTATACCTCACAGCCCTATACCTCAGAATTCCTCAGACTCTGGGAAGGAAAGGGAAGTGGATAGGCAGAGCCACTTCCTGTTTGAGTCTGGCTGGCTGAGCCCTGCCCACAGCTTGATCTCTATCTGATCCCACCCTCCTGCCTCTAACCTCCAGGGTTTCCCAGCCTCCAGCTATGTTTCATCCTAAATTCAAGTAGCCAGGAGTCCAGGTGGGAGCTGCAGGGAGGGTATCTTTGGTGTTTGCTGGATGAGCAACCAAAGACTTGAAGTCTGAAACGTGTGCTCATGAAAGTTCAACTCAGGTCTCCCATCAATTAAAGAGAACGGTTCCTAAACAACTGGGTCTGCTTTTCAGTGAACCCATGTCAGCTTTATGTTCACCTGGGACACACACCACTTCCCACTTCTAAGTGACTGGTCTTGAATATTTTGTTGTTCTTTACTATCTTTTTTTGGCTCTAATTCTGCTTTTTGCTTTATTTATTTACTTTGAGACAGGGTCTCATGTAGCTCAGACCAACCTTGAACTCTCAATGTAGCTAAGGATGACTTTGAACTCCTGCTCCTCTTGCCTCCACCTGCAAAGTGGCTTATTGGTGACTCAGCACAGAGGAGGGTGAGTTTGAGGTTAGCTTGGCCTACAATGTGAGATCCTCTCTCAAACAACAACAAAAAGTGGCTTTGAGCTGGATGTGGTGGTGCATACTTATAACCCAACTTACATTCAGGAAGCTGAGGCAGAGGGATCCCTTGAGCCAAAGAGTTGGATACCAGCTTGTGCAAAATATTAAAACACCTTTATCTAAAAGATGCCCAAAACAAGTAAATGTAAATAAATCGTTTTGATGCTGAGCTTTCCCCTGAGAGTATAGGAAGCTGTCCAGGCTTTGATCAAAACTGCAAGAAAAGGAGACCTATCCTTACTTATGAGGCTAGGACCTAGGGGTCTCTGTGAGCAAATCTGTCCAGTACCAATCAGTATACAGAAAGGTTAGCTCTGTACACCCATGGATAATGCTAGACATTGTATCTCCTGGTATCTACACTAAAGTAGCTCAGCCACACTGGGGAGTTGCAGAGAATTTAGACATAGCTGTTGGAACCTAGCTTTTCCCTCACTTATGGCTCTGCCTCAAACCCAAGCTCTGGAAGAACAACAGCATTGGTACAGGTAACAGATTTGCGTTCAAAGGCAGCACCTGGATCCAGTATTAGCATCTAATTTGAAAATCTCAGATTCAGGAGAAAGGTATGGGTTCTTGAGCCCAGGCTAGAGCCAAGCAATTGATAATAGAGGTGGGTCTTTCTCTTGGGGCAGGAAGTCCTATGGTACAGTATGGGCTTCAAGGAAGCCCTCCAGATCTATGGAGTAAGGCCAGTATGCTGGCCTTCATTTCTCCCAACCCCATTTCTCTGAGGTGGGTCCTGAGTCTTCAGGAAGCATTACTTGGGTTGGGCAAAGAGTATTCTAAGGGAGCATGGTACCCCTGGTGGCCTCCAGGGCTCCTGGCCCCTGATTTTCTTTGTATAGGTTTCCAGTGGCCATATTGACTCCTAGCACCCTAGGTCAATTGTCTACAACAGAGACCTGCTGACCACCCTGAGCAGGAACAGGGCAGTTCCAGTTCCAAACACTCAGGGGATGCTCAAGGCATTAACTACTTGAAAGCCAATAGACACCTTGCCCTGTCCTACTTTGGACTCCTAAGCTTTTACACTGAGCATTTAAACTGAGTAGTACACTTTTGTCTAAGCCTACTGCAGTTCTGGGTGCCTATAGAAGAGGCAGCACCGCCAGGCGGTGGTGGCACATGCCTTTAATCCCAGCACTTGGAAGGCAGAGGCAGGTGGATTTCTGAGTTCGAGGCCAGCCTGGTCTACAGAGTGAGTTCCAGGACAGCCAGGACTAGACAGAGAAACCCTGTCTCGAAAAGCCAAAAAAAAAAAAAACAAAAAAACAAACAAAAACAAAAAACAAAAAAAAAACATCAGAAGAAGCAGCACCACAGCAGGCACTTGGCTCCTCTTCTGACCAATCCTCTAACCACTCCTCCCCTTCCTCACTATTAACCCCTTGTAATTCAAGTGTCCAGTGCCTCCATCCCTCTTCTTGTGCCTTTGGATAAAGCACTTCACCTTGGTGCCTCTGCAGGCTGTAGGTATAGATCAGAATATTTTATTCAAGGTCGTGGGTAAGTGGCACAGCATGGGGCCTGTGAGGCCTCAATGATGTCAAATGGGGGTTAGAAGGAGGTCAGGTGGGGTTAGTAAGTCAACTACTGTGGGTTATGCAGGTCTTCCTTTGTCTTTGTTTCCAGAGAAGTAAAGACATCTCTCTTTCCCCAGTGTGTGTGTGTGTGTGTGTTTGTGTGTGTGTGTGTGTGTGTAATTCCTTTGGCTGCTGTCATTTTCTCTGTAGGGCCAGATTTGACTTTAGGTATGACTAATTGGTCCATGGGTCAGGAATTAGGAAAAGCTGGGCACTAGTGTAGAGGGTGTGGACCAGCTTGGTGAATGGCTTCTGAGGAAGAGGGAGGCAAGACCTAGAAGTACCAGGCGCTGTTAGAGTAGATGCTGCCTTGAGCAGAGGAGGGGTTTCTAGAGGCCCAGGCTAAGCAGAAGCTAAGGTGACCCTGTGATGTCATAGGTTTCTCAGAGTTAGACCCCTGGTGGAATAGATGTGGAGAGCTTAGCTGCTCTTGCGGAGTAACACTGCTCTGGGTTAGAACTCTTTTTTCATATTGCATAGCAGAGGAGACAGAACTGTGCAGAAATCCCACAGGAAGCAGGTTCCCCAGCCATAGAGGCTGAGGCCTCTCCCTGTAGCTGAGGTGGGGGAACTAAGCAGGTGCTTCAGCTTAAAACCAAAGCCCTGTGCCTTGTGACAGAGCTAGACAGGAGAGAGTGTCACCCTGTTTTCTATACTCCCCAAGTCCCCGGTGTCACAGCTGGGCCCCTAAGGCAATGTCTGATGCAACCCCAGCACAGAGAGGAGGCTGCTGTGGTCTATGGCCAAGTAGAAGGAAAGCTCTGTCATACAAAATTATTTTGCCCACCCTTGGGACCCTTGCTCCTGGCAGAGGCCTGAACCCAGTGGGCCAGGTGAGGCCCTTCAGCCCCTTCAGGCACCCAGCTGCCCAGAGCCTTAAACCAGCCATTCTTTATGTCCTGATCCTCCCCCTCCCTTGCACTGCAATTCTGGATTCTTAACAAGACCTCTGGGTCTCCACCTAGGTAATTGGTCTCCAAAGGAAAGTGTCATGGAGATAGACTCAGGCCTCAAGGGGTGGGTGGAGTCAGAAAATCACCATCCTTTTCTACTTTGGTATCTAATTGTGCTCAGGGGCTGCAACTCCCCAGCACCAAGAAGGCTTGTTTTTCAGAGTACTGAGGTGGAGTGGGGCTTCACCGGCTTCCCATTCTCAGACACAAAAGACCACTGTGCTCTGCCAAGTACTCAGATAAGTCCAGAAATCAGGCCTAGGGTGGTAGGCTGGGGTGGCAAAGCTAGGGTTTAGAGCTGAAGCTTTGTAACCAGCAAGACCTGTCGATACAGGAACTTGAATCAGGTGCTTGAGGAAGTGCAGTACAGTCATACTGCACCTTGATCCTGGACTAAGACATGTGAAGTTGGAGGATGTGTTTCTGTGTTTCATATTAGAGTTTATTTCTAACTGGGGTCAAATTCACATGACATAAAATTGATTGTTTTAGGGGGTGATTTATCACACTTCCACATTCATAGCATTTCAGTAACCACCAGATCTAGTTCCAGGCATTTTTATCATCTGAGAGAAACACCTTGAGCAGTGTTCCTTTGCCTCACCATTCACCAGTCTCTACCTCTATGAGCTGAGTCTATTCTGGGCATGTCATAGAAATAGGTTATAGCACATACAACTGTGGCCTTTTGTGCCTGGCCAGGGGACCCAGAGACATGCCCCCAATTCCAGTCTTCCCATAGCTAAAAGTGTAGACAGTTGTCACTGCTGTTTTTTTTCGTCCTATGGGCTTTTGTTATGAAGGAAGACATGTACCTGTTCATGGTCCATTCTATGGTCTTGGAGTGTCAAGACAGAGAGTTCCATAGGAAACCCCAAAGTTTAATGGAATGAGAGCTGACAGACAATGAGAGAGCCTATGCTCTCTGCCACAGCCTGGCCAGGCCAGCCTCATTAATACAGGTGCAGTAGCAGCATAATGGTGTCTCCAAACAGGAAGACAATGTTGGGAAAGAATCTGGGAGTAAATATTTTATTGTGAAACTGTTATGTGTGGTGGGAAGGACTCTGCCAATCCCCCTATCATGAGGTCATCTTTCTTCAAACTATGTGTGAACATGGGCATCAGACCAAGTCCATTAGAAGAGGAGAAGCAGAAAGAGATGTGATTTTTTTTTTTTTTTTTACAGTCAATGGGTGGAAGAAAATCTCATTTAGAAGTCTGAGGACACGTGTTCAGGAGATGATGAAGCAGAAATGAGCATGAGCCATTAGGGGGCCAACCAGAGAGCTCTGAACAGGCAGAACAGGAAGTCCAGGTCCAAGTCCAGGTCATGACAGTTTGATGTGTACCCCAGGAAAAATGGGTACAGACAGAATGGAGAGTACAGGCACTCAGAAGGCAAGAGTATGGCTTAATTGCAAGGAGAGGAGGGTGTCTCCTGATGTTATATCAGCTGTGGAAACAAAGGATTCAGGAAAGAGTGACCACAGGCAGGGAAATAAATTTCCTGGGGGAGGCCATAGCAATGCAGGGTCTTGGCTAGATCAGACCTCAGGGGCCATCTCTCCTCCTAAGCCCAGGCCATAAAGGAACAGGCTGGCTTTGAGGGGATGTGGAACTCTGGTGTGATTTAAGCTATAGTATCCTCATCTTTCCTCCTGCCAGGTGCCACAAAGAGAAGACAATCTGTCCCACCTCCAGGACTCCTGTATAAAGGGGTAGATAAGCTAACTGCTCAATGCTGGTAAAAGTGATGCCTAGAACAAAGTTGGGTTGGGTTCCAGGACTCTATCCCTCCCAACATGACTGCAATCTAACTCAGGGGCCCATATAGTAGATTTCCCCCCAAATCTAATTCTGAAGAGTCCCAGACCTTCCTCAAGTGCTACTTGTGGTTCCATAAATCTGGACTCTCAGTGATTTCATGGAGTCATTACCCATCCATGATCATATGTGTTTCCTGTATTTCTTGAATGTCTGGCAATTTGGGGTACTACCCAGAAGCAAGAAGGAAGCTACACGTGTAGGTTGTAAGCATGTATTTGCAAATAGGCTTGTGTGAGAAGATATGCAATTCAAATATATGAACATTGCTGTGTATATACTAGCAAGTGTGTAGCTACACATGTGTAGATGTTTGCATAAAGGCAGGCATCCAAGTGTGCAAATGGGTTTGTGGGAGAATGTGTGTATGTACTAGAATATGAATACAAGAACATGACTGTGTACATCCTGGCAAAAATTCAGATACACATTCACATTCTTGTGTTTGCAAACTGGCAGCCACACCTGCGCGCGCACGTGTGTGTGTGTGTGTGTGTGTGTGTGTGTGTGTGTGTGTGATGTGAACCTACTCATTAGCTGTAGTCTGCTGCTTCCTTTTTGTTAGATTATGACAGTGAAGGATAAATAGGGTTATAAAAGGCACAGTATAGTGGTGGGTTCACTTGATAGCCTCTGGGTTTTATCATGTTTGCAAAGTGATACTTTCTGTGCTCTTTCTTCAGGATCCCTTCCAGAGCCTGGAATAATCACCTACCACTTGAAATTAATGACCATGGCTGTTCAGGAAGGGCCCAATGTCTGAAGAGGAACTCTTGGTTTGCAGAGCTCAGCAGTCAGTAGAGACAATTCTAAGGTGTGCCACGAGGTTCCAAAGTTTCTTGGAGGAGGCATTAAGTAAACCGTTAATACATCTTCCCAAACAGAGTGCACTGGACCCAGGGTAGAACAAAGCTCATCTAGGGCAGTGGCTTTCAGCCTGTGTGTTAGGACCCTTTTGGGGTTGAATAACCCTTTCACAGGTGTCACCTAAGACCATCAGAAAACACAGATATTTACATTAGGAAACTTGAGAACCATTGCCCTAGGACAATAGCCTGGGAGGCTTCATGAAGAAAACTGAGTCCCCCAAGGTGACACTATTCGTTCTCAGTGCAAAGTGCCCACTTGCCCATTTTAAGAAACCAACAAGCATGTTCTTGTTCCTGTACTTACTGTGGATGGCTCACAAAGTTTTGCTAAGGAATCTAAATCAATGGGTAGGGAATATCTGCCCCTATGGGAACCTTATTAATTGAAAATGAGATAATGATATGAAGACACCTGGTAGCCTAGGGAACACAGTGGAGGATCCACTATGTAGGAAATTTTACATGGGAAATGAGAAGCCTCAAAAAACAAAAAACAAAAACAAAAAACAAAAAACCCTGTAGGTAAAAAGTGTATACCAGAACAACAACAACAAAATTTGAATGTGGTGTCTCACATCTTTTGATCCCAGCACTTGGGAGTTAGATAGAGCAGGTGGATCTCTGTGAGTTCTAGTCCAGTCTGGTCTACATAATGAGTTCCGGGACAGCCAGAGCTATGTAGAGAGATCCTGTCTCAAACAAACAAAAAGGTATATACCAAAAGAGTAAAGAAATTTCTGATGATTCACCAAATCTGGTACCCATCAAGGCCTTACAAAAGGGGAGATAGGAACACAGACTTAGAAAGCTGTATGACATCTTTTTAATTTCACAAACAAAAACTAACAAAGAGGAAACCTGGAATTTGATGACATTCCCCAGTTAAGAAAAATGCTATAAGCAAAATTAAATTACAAGTAATAGATTCATGGAAAAGAACAGCAGGAACATCTTATACTCAAGATTAATGTCCACAACATACATCACTAACCCTCCTCTTCAAGGGCCCTGACTCAGAGCATACTCATCCCAGAAAGACAGGTTAGGAAGCCTGTTTCCTGAACTTCACTGAACGTAGAGTCACAGCGTATGTTCTGCTGTAGAGATAATCTCTTGTACACTGTGTAAAAGCATTCACCTATTAATAAAATGCTGGTTGGCCAATAAGCTGGGGCAGGGTTAGAAGGTGAGACATCTGACAGAGAGAGAGGAATTCTGGGATTGAATTAGGCAAGGGGAGATTTGCTTGGACACACTGAACCCAGAAGCCCTGAACCATGAGGGAATAATGCCACAATTAAGACGATTAGTCTATCCTTTCCTACATGGAGTATCTTGGACAAGCCTCAGTTCTCCATCTATATCAAGAAAACACACACACAGACACACAGACACACACACACACCCAGACACACAGACACACAGACACACACACACACACACACACACACACACATATGTGCTTCTGGAGGAGCCATATAGGGTACCCATACTTTTCTCCTTTCTTCTTCCTTTTCTAAGACAAATCTAAGGTGGGAAGCAAGAAGCAAAAAATTGAAGCAGCAAGTATCTAAAGTTAAAATGTCCTTTTAACATGTGTTTCTAAACAAGGCTTTGATAAATCTTCCTTTCAGCAGAATGGCTCAGATCAAAGATGTTCTTTCTCTGTTTGCACCAACTGAGAACAGAAATGGGACACACCTCAGCACTGAACAAATAGGTCTCTGATCTTGAGACTCAGTCAGGGATTTCTCTTGCCTCCAGTTTTCAAATGTCCACATTGCACTGAACATAGTTTAAGCCATTGTTTGCCTCTTCTCTCAAAATCACAGACCTGGGACTGAAGGTGTAGCTCTGTAGCAGAGAACTTACCACTTGCCTAACACATACAGAACCCTTAGTTTAATACCCACCATCAAACAACAACACACACATACATGTATGATGGGAGTCAGGAGAGGGAGCATGTGAGCTTGCAAGCTGTCCAAGACCTGAACACAACCCTGTTGTTCCTGGATTTTTGTTGTTGTTAACTGTTGGATTTGTTTTGTTTTGAGGCAGGTTTTTCCCATGTGTCTGGAACTCACAGAGACAGTCTTGTCTCTGACTCTGAAGTGCTGGGCTTAAGGGCATTAAAGACATGTGCCACAATGCTCAGCTATTCTTGGATTTTGAGAACTGGTATGTGTTTATTTGCCAGAAAACACATTACAAAAGCAATCATCAGGGTTGGAGAGATGGCTCCAAAAAGTGTTCGCCACACCTGTGATGACAAGTTTTTCAATACCCATATAAGAGCTGGGTGCTGAGGCATGCATCAGTAATCCTATGACTGGGTATATGTATGTATATGTATGTGTATATATAAAGCTGGTGCACAATTGAGGAAGAGGTTCAGTGTCAATCACTGGTTTCCCAAGCATTCACACACATGTGCACACAACCACACAAAACATCCATACATTATACACATCAAACAAATAATGTTACCATCTTCTAACAGCAAAGATCATCTTTGGGTGTTGGGACTGGAACCCAGGGCTTGTCAAACATGCACTCTAGCATTGACCTGCATGCCCAGCTCATATAGATGACATATCAACACTAAAAAGCCCAGAACTGGAAGCCTTCCCCTCTGTCTGGTGAGTCCTCACTATAATTCAGTAGTTTGACTAGACTACTAACCAGTAAGCTGGGAGGGCTGTAGGCCCTATCCTTGGGAGCTGCAGTGAGGTGAGAGGGAGTCCACTGGCAAAGCTGGGAAAGAGAAACTGCTGCTAGGTTAAGGTGACTTCAGAACCAATGAGTGATTGTTTCAAATTCCAGGTAGGCTGCATCTCACTCCTGCCAGGAACCCAAGGCCCCTATCTAATCTCTACTTATCCCACAGAGTAACTCTGAAGACCTTCGTGAGGGTTGCTGTGCATCCAGAATGACAGCCACTCCAGTCAGAGACTGTCAGGTTAAATGATCTTCCTTTGAATTGTTGTGAAGTTTTCCACATTCCATACATCTTGGAAACCACACCTACATACCTAAGGCCAGTGAGCTATAGGTATGGAAACCACCCTGTGTTCCAGGAAGGGCTTCTTACACAGCTGCAGCAGCACTTTTTTTTTTTTTTTTTTTGGTTTGGTTTTTCGAGACAGGGTTTCTCTGTGTAGCCCTGGCTGTCCTGGAACTCACTCTGTAGACCAGGCTAGCCTCGAACTCTTGAACTCAGAAATCCACCTGCCTCTGCCTCCCAAATGATGGGATTAAAGGCATGCGCCAACACCACCCAGCTGCAGCAGCACTTCTGTACAAGGCCTTCAACAGCTTCCTGCTGACCTGCCTACCCGCTTCCTATGCTTGCCTTAATTCCTGTGTCCTCAGGAATGAATAAAATTGCTAACATTCAGTGCCTAGATGTACAGAAAGCAATTTGGGGGGAGGGGCTTCCTGGAGGAATGGGGTCTTGCCAGGAGTTTCCTCTAGCCTGCCTGCCTGTGTTAGAGAAAGTGGAGCTGTTGAAATAAGAAAACCTTGGAAAATCCTCCAACTGGAACAGGTCTTTGGCAGGTCAAGAGGGCCCCAGACCTGTAGAGACCACAGGAAAACAATCTTGTCACCTAGATTTTTGTTTTTGTTTGTTTGTGTGGCTGTCCTATTCCTTTCCTGGGCTCCAAGGACTTTGCCCCAGACCAGCAGGAGGGAGAAAGCCCACAAAGGAGAACGTACTAGGAAGTGGTTTGTTAGAACCTTTGCTGAGGCTGAGAGCTTTTAAGTGGTATCACTTGGTTCAGACTTTAGAGCACATACATTCTCTCGATAAGGAAGGGTGTTTATGTCTGAGCATGCATGAGTATGTTTGCCCGTGTATATGTGTTTTGTGAATGTGTAGAGGAGAAGCCCAGTGGCTAACGCACAGAAAAGGACTGGAGGTGCCCCCAAAAAAGAAAGTACACCTTTCTTTTCCCTTGGGGACAGGGACCCTCTGTCCCTCATCATGAGCTCCACCTTCCTTCAGGCCAAGAGCTAGTTGGGGTGACTCCCACCCCTGATGGCAGGAGCATAAACCTAAGGTCACAGGTGGCGCCACTAAGGATGTGCTATGAGGTAGGTGAAGTGGGGGCTTTATGCTCTCCATAAAGCCCCTTCCTGGAAGCCTTTCCCTCTGTTTGAGGTGTCCCCACTGTATAGCTCAGTCGAGCTATCTGGGAAGCTGGGAGGGCTGCAGGCTCCACCCTTGGAAGTCACAGAGAAGGGAGGGAGAGTCCACTGGCAAAGCACCACCTCATGCTCAGAAACTACTCCTAGGGTTGAGGTGACTTAGATCCAACAGGTGCTTGCTTGCCTTCCAAATTCCAGGAGGGCAGCCCCTCGCTCCTGCTGGTGATCCCTAGTCTCAACCCTTCTCCAACAGGGCGGCACGCTCTAAAGACCTTTGTGAAAACCTGTGCATCCAGGAGGACGCTGTCCCCCTGCTAGGGCGTCCGCAGAACAGAGACCAACCCATGGCAGGCAGGGTAGTTTTAGTCGCGCGCACCTGGCGTTTCTGGTTTCCTCCTGTGAAGATGGCTCCCAGCCAACTCGAACTCGGAAGGAACGGAAGGAGACTGCGCCACTGAGCACCCTCACCCGTTGTCAGCTGCAAACTGGGGGTTGGGCGGGGCTAGAGAAACCTGAACAGGTGCATGCCGACCAAATTGAGAGGCCCAGGGGCCGCTAGCCACCCTATCCAATCCGACCCTATGCCGAATTACCTACTCTTTTAACTATTGTGCACAGGGTGGTGAGGGTCTCCGCAGATGGGGTGTGGCCAAGTCCTGGCCAGGGACTGGTGGGTTTCTAGGCTGTCTCCTGGCCGCCGACCAGCTTCCTCCCGCGCCAGCGGGAAAGGGTTCACTGGCCAGGAGACCGCGCCTTTGTTTGCTTGAGATCCCCACCTGTGTCCAATTAACTCGGACAAATGAAGGCGAACTGGATTGAGTGATTGCAACCAAAATAAGAATTCGCCCCAGGGAGTGGCTAGATCCTTCAGCCACACGGGCGCCTGGCCCAGCAGCTGGCCCTCTTTGCCTCACACCTTGGTGAATTTTAAGATTCAGTACTCTAGATCCTACTCTTTAGGCAGGTTTCTGTGTGTACCATCCATTCCGGCCCCCTTCCACGCCAAGGGCCGCTTCCATTCGCCTCTGACCACCAGTGCCCACTGCTTCAATCTGCCCTCCATACCCCCGATGGTGTTTCCTTCCAATTTCTTGTCCAAAGAGAGACAGAATGGGCTAATCCATAGAGAACTTGGTTTCAGGGACTTAAGAGAATGGAGAGATGAGGGAGATGCACCCCTCCCCCAAGCTCTAGACTTTTAAAACCCTTCTCTCCTTCAACCAGAATATTCCTGACCCCCCATGCTCTCTGACCTTGCACATCCAGCTTCCTCCTAAAACAGCACTAGCCTATTCTCCTGGTGAACTTTGAGACTCCTCTCCAGGACAAGGTCATTGGACATCCACCTGCCTTACAAGCAGCCTACCCTATCTACATGATACTTTGCTTCCACATAGATTCTGAGTTTTTCTCACCTCTTAAAACCTGTTGTCTCACACCACAGGCAGAGGCTTGAGCCACCCCTCCCACTCACTTGTCCACCAGGATGCTAAGAGACCGGTGGGTGGACAAACTGGCTTCCTTTGGCCTTGCTGGTTCTCAGTAAGGGTGGGAGTTGCTGTTCTCAGCCCTGTACTGGACATTCATTATCAGGCAGCCAGAGTCCACACACACAGTACTAAGTAAGACCTGCTCTCTCTGACCTGGGCTCAGACCCTGCATGGAGGAAACCATTTCTAATTTTGAAATTAAAAACTGAGGGCTGAGATAAACTACTTGCCTAGCACTGAGTTCAATCCCTAGCAATGTTAACATAAAACAAAAGAGAACAACAAAAAGATAGGTTTAAAAAGTGTAAAACCCGAATTTCTAGAAGCCAGGCCTTTGAGCAGTATAATCCTTAAACAGGGTCCACATGGATGACAGCTGTCATTAGATAAGGTGTAGGTAGGAATGCAAAATACCAATAAACTCACATTTCATGGCTAGAAAGTTCTAGAAGGTCCCACACAGTGAAATCTATGGTCAGTGGGCACTTTGGGGACCACCCCCACTCCTACTCCCTGGGGAGGTAGCAAGACCTCCTAGTCCTGTCCAGGAGATAGATATATGTGTATGTATGTGTATGTATGTATGTAATCCAGGTTTAAAGCACTTGGCATCCAGAATGCCAACAGCTCTGTCCTAGTTAGCAGAGTGGTTAAGAAGAGAAAAGGAGACAGTGGTCTTGGGATGGTTAGAGGCTCTTGGGGGCAGGGGGCGCAAGGAACACCTATTTTGAAAGGTAAGACTATGACTTGATGGCATCTAGTATACAGCCTGAACCCTTTGAAGCTAAGACACAGGTCAGCTTGGGGAGTGAAGTTATTGATTTAAGAGAAACCCCAAGAAGCCAGTCATTCCCTCCTGGGTCTTGTGGGAACCTGTTAAAGAAGCCATGTCCCTCAAGTGGGCTGTGGCTTCAAATGTTGCCTTGATGCAGCTTATTTGGAAGGAGCTAGAGATGAGGCAAAGCTACACCTGGGACCCAGGGTGATGACATGGAACAAGGAGGAGAGGGACATAGAACTGAGGGCATGGTACTCACACAAACTTGTTCAGGCCTTTGTCAAGTAAGGATTCCAGTCAGTCAAGATCACTGAGCAAGAATATGTGCGTGGATAGATCCCGGAGATCCATGGATAGAGAGGTGGTACTATTTGTTGAAGATGATAGCTTGCATGTGAAAGAATCTTCAGTGACAAGAGCACAAGGATCTGGGGGCTGCTAAATTAGCCTATGGTTTTGTAAAGATGAGGAAGATGAAGAGTCCAAGATAGCAGTGAGCAGACAGGAATAACGAGGGTGTGACCTGAGGCCTCAGGGATCCAGGGACTCCTTCAGAGAGCAGGCCTCTGCTACACTGATCAGCTAGGAGTTCTTCAGTAAAGGTCCCACCTACAGTCATCACCAGCCATGAAGTGGTTAAGTAGACTTCCACTCTCCATCCTTTCCCAAGTCTTAGAAGACCCCCTTCTCACCCAATGTCTTCTCTACCTTGCCTTCCTTCACCATCTACCTCTAATGATCCTTCCTGGAGGTGACTCTGTCAGGACAAAGTCCTGTCTGGATACCTGCTGTGAACACAGACTTAGGTCTCTCAAGCAGACCTCTTTGGATGCCTCCTTTCCTCCAGGTGCTCTATGTGGTCTGATTCTAGGCAGCTATGGGGGACCCGAGGGTCCTTCCTGTATCTGGCTTTTGACTGTGAGAAATTAATTTCCACCAGGATCCTACACCCACAGGATTCCCAGAAGTCACTGCACCTGCTAAAGGACTATATCATTATGCCCTTTAAGGTGACTGGAAAACAAATTCATTGTCTTCGAAGGACAGCAAAGAGTAGTTTGAAGGAACTCAGTGTCAAGGTCTGTTCTAAGGTGCTCACTGGGACTGGGGCTTGAGGAGATAAATGATTTGAGAGCCCATGTACAGCAGACCAGGTGGGCAGGAGCCTCTGGCTTTTCACACGTTATTCTTTTACATTGATCCTTTTTTTTTTTTTTTTTGGTTTTTTGAGACAGGGTTTCTCTGTGTAGCCCTGGCTGTCCTGGAACTCACTCTGTAGACCAGGCTGGCCTCGAACTCAGAAATCCACCTGCCTCTGCCTCCCAAGTGCTGGGATTAAAGGTGTGCGCCACTACTGCCCGGCACATTGATTCTTGAAAAAAATTTAAATTTCCCTGACACTTGTGTCAAGCACTCAGTAAGGGACACAAGTTAATCATCTTTTTCTTTTCTTTTCTTTTCTTTTCTTTTCTTTTCTTTCTTTCTTTCTTTCTTTCTTCCTTTCTTTCTTTCTTTCTTTTTCTTGCTTTTTTTTGTTTTTTTTTTTTTTTTTTTTTGGTTTTTCGAGACACGGTTTCTCTGTGTAGTCCTGGCTGTCCTGGGACTCACTCTGTAGACCAGGCTGGCCTAGGAACTCAGAAATCCCAAACATCTTTTTCAAGAAAGAAAATTTGGGGCATAGTAGCTCACACCTTTAACCCTATTGTTGCACAGACAGGTAGATTTCTGTGAGTTCTAAACCAACCTGGTCTACATTGTGAGTACAGGCCAGCCAGACTTACAGATAAAGCAAAGACAAGACTCTGTCTTCAGGGATATACTTTTCCCCATGCACAGGGACAAACTCCTAGGAACTGCCATATCCAGGCCAGATAGGAACTCAGGTGCTAACTTTAATAGATTGAAGAGTGTGTGTGTGTGTGTGTGTGTGTGTGTGTGTTTGTGTGTGTGTGTGTATATCCCAAAACTCTTTCTATCCTTGGAAAGAAGGTTTAACCCCACCCCCAGAAGCAGCCAGGCTACCTTGTTCAACTGGGTTCAAGACCATAGCTTAATTATATGAGAGAGGAAGTAAAAAAATTTACAAGATTAGATGTGGCTTGCCTTCCCAGGAAGGCTAAGGACACTAGAAGAGATAAATATCTATAAGGCTAGACAAGTACATTAAAGTGGCCAGTCAGCCAAGGAGATATTCATCCATGAGGAACTGCCTGCTGGAAAGAATACACCAAGTATAGTAAACTGTCCAGTTCCAGGACCTCTGTATGTGAGTGTGTTTGGAGGTGGGCCTTGGAGGATGAGGTCTCAAAGATCTTTTGGCTAGTCTGACTAGGATCTTCAGAAAGGTTGGAATATTCACAAAGTTATCAGGGGAAAAGCAGGTACAGAAAAGAAAACCATGTGAACACCAGGAAATATACCAGGAAGAGAGGTCTAGAATACAGCCCTGTCTATAACTTGGTCTCAGCTTGTAGCCCCCCCCCCAGGACTATAAGGAAACAACCCCATTGCTTAAGTTCCCAGTTTGTGGTGTTTTATTATGGCACTGAGTCTTCCAAGTCAGCTAAGACATACCCAACCAGCCCTGGAGGCACTCAACTTCCTATAATGTCTACCAGACATTATAGGAAGTAATATAGGGGTGCCCTCATGGTGCCTAGCCACCTCATCCAACCTGGGGAACCTAACTAGAACAACTATAGGAGCATCTGTGGAGCCAAGGTCTACACTGAGGTTTACAAACACTCAACTCTTGTCTGACAAACCAGATGGCCTCCTTGAAGCAAAGGTAAGGTAAAAACTACTCTGCTCCTTCTCCTTCTGGCCAGCAGATGCATCAAAAGTGAAAAGTTGTGCCCTGGGCTCCTCTCAACAGGACCACTCTGTTGTGAACCCAAGGTTCACAACTGGACACACTGCCTGACTTTGAGACAGGTTTGCTCTTCTGCTTCCTCAGGATCTGAAACTCCTCATGGCCAGGTATGACAATGTGAGCCTCTCATTCTAGCATTTGGAAGATAGACAGGAGGATCACAAATTCAGAACTAGTCTTGGATTTATATCCAATTTAATACCAGCCTGGGCTATATGAGACTCTCCCCATCCCCCCACCCCCCAAAAAAAGCGGAGCTGGAAACATGGCTTAGCAGATAAAGCCATTTGGCACCAAGACTGACAATAGGACACACATGATAGAAGGAGAGAACATACTCCTGTGGTGTCCCTCGATCTTCATATGCATGTCCACACATATGCACTCAAAAATGAATGTTTAAAAAATAAAATCAAAGGACTGGAGAAATGGCTCAGTGGTTAAGAGCACTGGCTGCTCTTCCAGAGGTCCTGAGTTCAATTTCCAGCAACCACATGGTGGCTCACAACCATCTGTAATGGGATCCAATGCTCTCTTGTGGTGTGTGTGAAGAAAACAACAGTGTACTCACTACATAAAATAAATAAATATAAAAAGAAAAAGAAAAAAAACAAATAAAAACAAATAACCACAAAGAAAACACAAGCCCCTGAAACTGAAGAATAGGGAATTGCAAATTGGAAGAGCCACTGGCAACCTAGCAGAAGGGAGGAGAGAGTAAACACAGGTGAAGTTTCATATTCGTGAAATGTCAGAACCATACAGACAAAAGAAAGTCCCCCAAAACTCCAGAGAAAAAACAAAAATCAAGTTTCATACCAAAATCAGGGATTAAAACAGCATTACCTATGTCTACAGAGGCCCTGGAGAACACTTGGAAGATGTGTATCACCACAAAATGACCCAGCTCAACTACCACCATAATAGTATCATGGAATAGCACAGTCAAAGCTGTGCGTTTACTATAGCCTCCTTTTAAGTGGCTACAGGAGAACCATTTACTTTGGCAAAGAGCAACCCAAGAAATACGAACTCCAGATCCAGAGAATCTGATGAAGGAGGTAAAGGGGATCTTCTAGATGAAAACCAGAGGCCATTTCAAGATGCCAACCCCACCCCCGCACAGAAGGATCAGGCTGAGAGCCTTTCCCAGAAAGGCTCAGTGCAGATGAATTAGTAATTTGATCAGAGAAAACTAAGCAAGCAAGAAGAGAAAGGCAATTATTAACCCTTTGGAAAAGCACAAGAGTTCAAGTTAGAACAAGTATCAGAAGCCATAGGCCTCTCAAATACAGATCTTGTTGTCACAAAACAATTTAACTGAACTCCTAGTGTAACTACAGGAAAGAAAGAGAAAAAGAAAGAGAAAACCCAAGTATTCAGTGCCAAGAGAGGAGATGAGAGAAAGATAAACATGCTCCCGCCCAGATGAGGTCAGTGGGTTAGCAGCTTTTAGTCTTGTCAGGGCAAGTGACAATGAATCCCACTAGAGTTGGGGCAGGCTGAGAGTAGGCTGAGAAAATGCTTCTCTAAGTCATATAGACTATTTGTCTCAAACTACATTCACAAATAATGCTAATAAAAAATGAAAGTATAAGTTATATTGGTGTCCTCTCTGGGAGACCTGAGAGTGATAAAATAATGTTGCCATACCCTATTACTAAAGTCTGCTGAAATAGCTGTTTCTATTCCTAAGAATGTGTCTCTAAATCACCTTCCCCACTTTTTGACAATAGACATTTCACATTTTACATTTCACCTTGTTTTGATAGTTGAAACTGGCTGAGTTTTCCCATTATGGTGTGACCTCATGAGGTCCAATTTCCTCTACCCATGTTAAATGGCCTCCTACCTGGAACAGTGCCCAGAAGCCTTGCATATGAGACCAAGGACAGGCCCACGCTTGTAATACCTGGACTTCTGGATCTCCAGAAGCCTGAATTTCAGCTTTAATAGAGCAAACCTGGGATACCCAGCCTCACCCTAGCTTACTCCAGATCCTACAGGTAAAGGGGAAGTTAAGCACACATGTGACTTGGCTAATGGGATGGATCATAAGCACTCCCCTCCAGGTACTAGACAGACTGGATGCAGGTGGACCAGGTTAGGATCTTCACAATTGCCTTTTCTCACAGGAATCTTAAGACATCCATAAAACATCACAGTGGCTCAAGACCTCTAACTTTTCTCATGTTTTTTTCTATAAAATTTTCTCAGGCCATGGCTTTGAGTGAGAGTGACATAGCCCTTACCTGTACAGCTACCTAGGCTATTTCCAAATAATCCGAGATCACAGTCTGATCCTCATCCCAACTCCAAACTTACACTGAAAGTGGTTGTGTCTTTCTGGAAGACTCTTCACTGCCCTCAATAGAAAGTCTCCTCTCACATGGACTTGAGCCCATGATCATGTCTGAGTGTCTAGCCTGACATACCCCGGAAAACACCCTTCCAAGACACCGACATCTACATACAGGGCCAGGAAGAAAAGCTTTCAGGGAAGGGCCTTGGGACTATTCAAAAATCACAGAGGTAATCAAAGTTACTGCAAGTTAATTATTCCAGTTCCCCACCGACTCTAGTCGAGTCTCAGTCCTACCTGGTCCCTGGGGCCTCAGGTGCCTTGTGGACTAGCAGGGCTGTCTTATCACGGCCTGGCTGGACACGGAATGTGGTGAAAACCTTTGCCTGGTACAACTGCCGCTGCTCCACAGCCCAGGAATTTTGTGTTGAATAATTTTTAACTTCTGGTCTGAGAAAAAACAGGGTTTGTGTATAATGTTCATCGACACAGGAATGCCAAGGGGCTTTCATTGAAAAGTGAAGACTTTGTAATAATGAGGAAAGCCTGACTTGGAGATACAGGAACACGAACAACAAAAAACATCAGAAGAAAGCAGTCCTGGGGGCTTACAGACCCTGCTGGTATCCAGCAGCCCTGGATGCTGAACCCTGAACACTTACAATTCAAGGGCAACAGCTCTCCCTGGAGAAAAACAGAGCATTGTGGGGGTAGGGGACAACTCCCTTTTCCAGGAGAGGTTTGTGTTTCCTGATAGAAATAGAAACATCCTCCTCCACACATTTCTGCATGCACTACTTGTTCTGTGAACACTCACCCCCTCTGGCCCCTAACCCACTGAAATGTCCTGTGATTTTTAGAGATCTTTGTATTACAGAAATTGCCCTGTCAAGAACCACTTTGTACTCTTTAGCTGTCTTTCACAACCTCTACACTCAGTAGAGTGGTTCTCAGTGGTGGGCATTCAAAGGTCTACTCCAGGAGGGTAGGTCCCTTCTTACTCAATACTCAGGCTTGTACCCTGCCTCCAGGCCATGCCTCACCCACCCACCTAGGCCCTGAGCCATCTATTAGTCTAAGACCTTCTTGCTCTGCCCTGGTAGGAGTCTAAAGTGATGATGACCTCAGGACTTTGGAGCTGGACAAGGAGGAGACTGAGTGTGGCTGCCATGGACCTTGTGGGCACTTGATGGGGAGATAGGTCATGGGTAGGGTCCACATGAGACAAATGTTGACCCACCAGGCTACAGAGGACAAGGAGTCCTCAGAGAAAGTGTTAGTTTTACATTAGAAGGGGGTTTGTTATTCCCTATGGAGTGTTTAACAAAGATTTTTTTTTTTTGGATATGGACACTAGCCCTGTTTCTCTTAGCATTAGGCATAAGATACATCCATATGACCTCTGAGTTATTAACAACTCATGGACTGAGACAGTGTCCAACACAAGGTTCTGCAAGGGAACTCAAACTGTTATATTGGGTCTCTTTCAGACTTCCCTGTCTACACTGCTTATGATCCCCATAGCCCACACAAGCACCAGTGCTTAGCCTTGCCTGCCAGTTGATGGGTGATCTGAGCCCTTCTCTGCCTTTTATTTGTGTGCCTCTAACTACTGATTCTGGGCCTCTATTCATGAGGGCCCCAAGTTCAGGGAACCCTTTTATGAAAATTTCACTCATAGCCTCTTGCTAGTTTTCTCACCATGTTATTATAAAACTCTCATTCGTCCAACTCCAATAATATTTAAATTATTTTTATTACAATTTATTTGTTGATCGTGTGTGTGTGTGTGGGGGGGTTGGTGGTAAGCACTGTTACCCTCTGATTCATCTTGTCAGTTCCCAATCACATTTTAATATGGCTTATGGATGAGAGGTCAAGGCCTGGCACATTTCTCCACTCCATCTCAAATCCAAGAAGTGGATAGCTTGCTGAGGGAAACTGAATTCCATTTTCTTCCCCCATCACACACTCATTTTACCCACCCCAGTAAACTCGTCCCTTGGCCTGTGGAGTTCTGTTAGTATGTATTGTAGGAGGCCTCTGCCTATATATCATTTGTTCCAGTACTAAGTACAAATATAGCAACTGCTTTTTCATAGGCCCTTAGCAACTGGAGGAGCTAACTCTCTCTGTTCTTTCTCTCTTAAAGATTACTTATTTACTTATACTTTTTAAAAAAATTATTCATTGTATGTAAATACACTGTAGCTGTCTTCAGACACCCCATAAGAGGGCATCAGATCTCATTACAGATGGTTGTGAGCCACCATGTGGTTGCTGGGATTTGAATTCATGACCTCCGGAAGACCAGTCAGTGCACTTAACCAGTGAGCCATCTCACCAGACCCCTTACTTATACTTTTGTTGTTGGTGGTGATTGTTTTTTTGAGACAGGGTTCCTCTATGTAGCTCTGATTGTCCTGGAACTCACTATACAGACAAGGCTGGCCTGGAACTCACAGAGATTAGCTTGCCTCTGCCTCCTAGATGCTGGAATAAAGGTGTGTGCCACCATGACTGGCTTTATTCACATCTTTTATTTCATAATTATTAGGGTAAGTTTATCTAGTTCCTGAAACTTTTCTTTTCTTTCTTTTTTTTTTTTTTTTTTTCCGAGACAGGGTCTCTCTGTATAGCCTTGGCTATCCTGGAACTCACTCTGTAGACCAGGCTGGCCTCGAACTCAGAAATCTACCTGCCTCTGCCTCCCAAGTGCTGGGATTAAAGGCGTGCGCCACCACTGCCCGGCTCCTGAAACTTTTCAAATGAGGTTTGGAATAGGTTTTGTAGATGTCAGATTGAGCTCTAGGAGCTGGGTTTCTAATAGTGTTTGATCTTCCCAGAGACTGGAGACACCTGAATAGGCTCAAGTTTTTTGAATTTTAAAGATTTGGACAAGTGTGGTATGCATTAACATGTTAATTACTAGATACTACCTTGAAGTCCATTTTTTCCTAATTACTTAATGCTGATGTTGAAAAAATACTATCTAGTTTTTTTGGTTATTGTTGTTTTTTCTACTAAAAAAATTGAGGCAACCCAGAAGGTGGTGGCGCATGCCTTTAATCCCAGCACTAGGGAGGCAGAGGCAGGTCAGTCTCTGAGTTTGAGGCTATCCTGGTCTACAGAGTGAGTTCCAAGACAGCCAGGGCTACACAGAGAAACCTTGTGCATTTGCTTATGAACACATATGTACCTGTATATACTGTGCATGTGCATGCACACACACATTTGCATACTGTGTGCATATATGCAGCTATGTCTCTCTGATGCACTACACCAGCCTCCTATAAGAGACCTTCAAGAGCTGGACATGGTGATGCATGCCTTTAATCCAAGCACTCAGGAAGCAGAGTCAGGCAGATCTGTGAGTTCAAGGCCAGCCTGATCTACACAGCAAGTTCCAGAGCAGCCAAGGTTAAATAGAAAGAACCTGTTTAAAAAAAAAAAACAAAACAGTAGCAATGACAACAAAGGTCTATCAGGACCAGGTGCCTCATGGCCAACTATGGTTCTAGTCCTGCAGAGGATGCAGTCTGGCCCCAGAATCAAGTTATATGATGTGCTGGGAAGGTAGGGTCACCCAGAGATCAGAACCAGCTGAATTCAAAGGCCCAAAAGCCAGCCAACCAGGTATCACTCTCCATGAGGCCTCAACCCACTTACAAGTACATCAGCTAACCATGAAAGTATGAGGCTCAGTCACTGTGATTGATGGTTTGTATATACTTGGCCCAGGGAGTGACACCATTAGGAGATGTGGCCTTGTTGGAATAGGTATGGTCTTGTTGGAGTAGGTGTGACATTGTTGGAGTAGGTGTGTTGCTGTGAGTGTGGGGTTTAAGACCCTTGTCCTAGCAGCCTGGAATCCAGTCTTCAAGCAATCTTCAGATAAAGATGTAGAACTCTGAGCTCTTCTTGCACCATGATTGCCTGGATGCTGCCATACTCCCACCTTGATGGTGATGGACTAAACCTCTGAACCTGTAAGCCAGCCCCAATCAAATATTGTCCTTATAAGAATTGCCCTGGTCATAGTGTCCATTCACAGCAGTAAACCCCTAACTAAGCCAGTCACAAAGAGTAGATTGATACAGGATGGAGAAGGCCTCAAGGTTTGTAGGACACTCCAAGTTTCTGCAACTTCAAAAGACTACAGGGCTTATGTGATACACACTGTTCTCCCCAGAATGGAAGGGATACATTTTAGTGGGTTCCCTAAAAACTTTGTACTGTGCATTGATAGAAATAATATAGGGTAAACAATCCCCTTTTCTCTTCAAATCCAAGTAAAGCAGATTCTCCCACTACATCGTTACATAGTTATCAAAATGTTTAACCTCTGGGTTTTGTGGTAGTGGTACATCGCAGAGTTTGCTTATGTTGGCTGCTGGGTAAACACCTCATTCCATTTCCAAGTCAGAAATCCAAGGATAAGATCATAGCCCAACATTCAGGTGATGGTCACACCTTTACATCTATGGTGATTTTACTCTGATTTACAAGCAGCTGTATATGTCCCACGTCCAGTAAAGTGAAACCCTTGCGGTCTGTGCTGTTCAGTTCTGAGAAACCAACCTGAAGGGGCTACTGCTGCTGCTCTCTCTGAACACAGGGCAGTAAAGAGTTGGATTAGTTGCACAGCAGCACTCTGCCAGATGGATTCTATTGTTCAAACTTTCCTTGGAAGTCAGCCTGTTTTCTGCTCTCCCACAATCCCCAAAAGGACAGTAGGTGTTTTGGAGCCTCACGTGCTTAAGAAGCTAGTAGTGCCTGGAGATAGATTCTTGCTATGTACTTGCTACTGTACTGCCCATTAGCACCAGTAAATTGGGGATTTTCTCTATCAGGAAGAGACCATCAGTGGAAACAGGTCCCTTCCTAGCTGGAGATGTTTCCCTCTGACTCTAAGAAGAGCTTGGGTCAGATTGGAGCTGGTTTCCACTGCCTCAGGCTGTACACTCCAGTAGCCCTCAAAGCCCTACAAAACTATGCTTTTCAGAAAACTTCCAGACCTTCAAAGGGTAGGTTCAAGGTCAGAGTAACCAAGGAAACTAACCAAGGATATTTTCAGTCTCAGGCTTGCTGACTTCTTGCCTGGGGAAATGCAGCAAGGAAGAAGGGACACTGACTTTTATTAAATCCAGGCTCATGCCAAAGCTGAGCATTAACCAACCAGACAGCTCTAGAGTGTCTAACAAACATTGCAGAGTGGCCTAGATCTACTAGTTCAAAGAAGGAGAGCTCAGATGTGATCAGACACAGCCCCCTTCCTGATTTCAGCACACTTTAAAGGATATATTTTAATTACTGCAGATCCTTTATGTCCTGAAGGTGGAGTTATTAAGAAAGTCTGAGGTAGCCACATCGCATTTCACAGTATTCAGGATTCTAGGGGCTGCTTTTGGCAGAGGGTGGGGGTGGGTGGGGGATGGGAGATTGAAACAGGCTTTCACAGTGTATCTCTATCTGGTCTTGGACTCCCTATGTGAATCAGGCTGGACTTGAACTTTTGTCAATCCTTTTGCCACTGCTTCCTGAGTGTTGGGATTACATATACACCGATACCATGCCTGGCCATAGGATCCACTTCTTAAGGGAGCAGACATACTATGCTCCTACAGCTACTACAGTGTTAAAGAACTTCTGGTGTTTGGAAATTCTGGGCCAAGGCTCCCTATATCTTCTTGTAAGCTACCCTCAGGCATCTTTCCAGATCATAGCCCTTAGTGACAGTAGCATTCTGAGCTCCTTAATGGTTTATCTTTCCATTATCGCCTCATCAGAACACAGAGACCAGGCTGGTAGATGAAAGGGACATCAAGATCTATCCTGTGCTGGCAGAAGCCACCAGCCCAACCCCTAGTACCCACGGTTCCCCATATCCTTTGTACAAGGAGTGTGACTTAAGGCACCTGACTCCTGTTTCCTGCCAGATGGAACATCTTTGCTTTGTATGTCTACAACATTGAGCCCCAGCTTAGCTCCCTCTGGCTGAGAGGTCTCAGACCCGCACTTGCCTCTTCTGCTTCCTTCTCCTTCATACTCACAAAACTCTTCCTGGTACAGTCTGACACTAGTTTATTCTTGTGCTACTATGGCTGTGGCCTTCATCCTGGTGAGCCATTATTTGCCAAATAAATATTTGCACAGGGTGGGACTTGGTGCTCAGGGTTGACTATTAAATGGGCCTAAAGTCGGAGAATTCTGTGGCAGCACCACAGAGGCTCTGGGGTAAGGAAACATGGCGGAAAGCTGACCTAAGGCTCTATCACTGGCCTTCAAAGTAGCTTGTGTTCCTAACACCAGGGACAAAGACTCCAAAAGGTAGAACCAATCTGCCAAGACACAGAGCCCAGGGCTCTGAGTTCCCAAAGGAAAGATGAAAGCCAGGGGAAACTTGAGAAATGCAGGGTGCATGGGAAGCCATCATACACATCAGAGATCACCAAGGGGGAAACCAGGGGGAAAGGTTCATGGAACAGGAACCATATCAGTTACTCCACCCTGAATTCACATGGCATCCTTCACCAGTTACTCACTGCTGTGTAACAAGTACCTCCAAACCTAGTGGCTGTGAAAATACATTTATCATTTCTGTTTGTAGCTCAGGAACAAGTGGAACCAATGTAACTGGTAGCTGAACTATATGGTGACAGGATTGCCATAACCCCAAAGTTCAATGGTAGTAGGTCTTCATACATGTTCCTTTCATGGAGTTTTTTTATGTTTTGTTTCTGTTTTTAGACATGATCTTATGTAGGCCAGGTTGATCTGGAATTTGCTTTGTAGCTAAGGTTGGACTTGAACTCCTGATCTTCCTTCTTCCATGTCCCAAGTATTGGGATTATAGACATGGACCACCACATCTGACTCCATTGACCTCACTGCTGGGCTACCTGCAAGGGCTGGTTGTTCAGAGCAAGCTGTTCTAATAAGAGTATCCAAGAAAGCTATGCCTGCTGTACAAGCTGACTTGAGATGTTGAGGCAGGAAAATCGAATGTTTAAGGTCTATAAAAATAGAAGGCAAAATCAGGGCGGAGAGCCAGTGAGATGGCTTAGTGGGGTAAAGGTGCTTATCACACCAACCTGATGACCTGAGCTCAATTCTCAAGATTCACATGGTGTAAAGAGTAAACCAACTCCTGAAAGTTCTTCTCTATTAATGAGCCATGCTGGTACACATATATGTATATATACAAATCAATCAATTAACCAGTCAATCAATCAATCAATGTAATTTAAAACAAAACAATAAGGTGGAAATATACCTTAGTGGTAGAATGATTACCTAGCTTGCCTGAGGTCCTCAGCACAGTCTCCAGTAAAACACAAACACAGTCACACAGACACAGACACACATAGACACACACACACAGACACAGACACACACACACACACACACACACACACACACACACACACACGGAACACAAGATGAAGAAGCTACAGGCTCCCTATCACCCAATCTTGAATGTTCTGCCTGTCACCTTTGTATTTGTCCAAAAGCAAGCCATCAGATGTATTTAGGGAGCCATTGAGTAGATGTGGGAGTATGGGGAGGGAGAACCTAGGGGTGCTGCCACAATTAGCTGTCCTAGATTTAGGACAGCTGCTGGTCAGGATCCTGGCTTGCTAGCTTTGCTTGCTTTGGCTTTTTTCCTGGAAGCCAATCATCCTATTTGTGAGTTTGTCTGTGTTTGCTGATGGGCTACCAATTGTCTGGTTAATAGTATAAAGTCAGAGAACTTTTGAAAGGGCCCCCATTTTGTTTTAACTTAAGTATACAAATACACAGCATATACCCACCTGTTGTGGGGCCTTGAGAGCAGACAGAGACCTACTTCAAATTGTGTTACATATTCTCTTCATCTAGTTTCTCTACCCCCCCCCCCACCACCACCACTCTTTCTTCTGAAACAGTTTCTCTACATAGCCCTGGCTGTCCTGGAACTCACTATGTAGCTAGCACTCACAGAGATTCATCACTTCTGCCTCTTGAGTGCTGGAATTAAAGGCACAAGCCACAACACATAGCTTTCCCCCGGTCTTTTCAAATAGTTTCACTTAATTTCCATAAAATAGCTCAAGTTTTGCATTCATTTAATGTGTTTATGGATTATTTAATTTAAATCATGTCCTTTTATCATCAAGCCCTGGTGACATCTCTTATTTATATTACAGCAAATATAAGCCACCTATACATTTCAGAGTGACACTTGGCGATGATGGTGGGCCTGCATAGGGCACAGAAAAAAACAAAACAAAACAAAACAAAACAGAACTGAACATTCAGTCCTGGGGTTGGAGCAGAATAAATGCTGGTGGTACACAAAGTGTTTTGATTTGAGTTCTTGAGGGCAGAACAGTACCTTGTACTCTCATAAAAGCCCTCCAGGCACTAGGGAAAAAAGTTCACCTCCTTTGAACACTGTAGAATATTGGTTTGGTTTAGTTTTCGTTTTGGTTTTTCAAGGTAAGGTTTCTTTATGTAGCCTTGGCTGTCCTGGAGCTCACAGAAATCCCCCTGCCTATGCCTCCAGAGTGCTAGGATTAAAGGCATGCACCATTATGCCTTGTTTTGTTTTGTTTTGTTTTGTTTTGTTTTGTTTTGTTTGAGACAGAATCTCTTGTGTAGAACTCCTTGTATAATTAATGATGATTTTGAACTCCAGATCCTGCCTCTGTCTCTAAAGTGCTAGATTATAGACATACACCAACACACTCAGCAATGTGTTGTATTAACAATAAGAAGTTAGAGGTAAATGAGTCTCTGAATCTGGAAGCTGTACTCTGGGAGGCTAGTGAGGTTTGGGGGACACCAGGGAGTAAAGCAGTAAGGGCTATTTTTGTAAGCTCTTCCTGGATGGGACTATCAGGAAGAAGAGATGGTGACAGGATCACTTTCTTGATTTTTCCTCCAAAGCTAACTTAGCCCAGGGATTGAGGCAGCCTTGGTACCAACCCTAAGGCCACCTCCATGTTCTTTGGTAGTAGAGGGTAGGGTAAATGTTCAGAATCTTCAAATCTCCTGGAAAGGGCTTACACTGTAGCCTGCTCTTTCTTCCTTAGTTGCCAGTCAAAACAATTATCATGGCTAGAACCTCAGAGCTAGAGGAGCTTGGCCATAAATAGAAATCCTGGTGGGTGGGTAGACTTCAAACAGCAATGAGACTGGCAGTGTTGGCCTAGTCTTGGTGGAAAGCTGCTGGAAAAGGGATGCCACCTGCAGGCAGCCCAAAAATCCTTTGTTCCTAGATGCTCCAACTTCTGCTGCATGGCCCTGAAGCACCTGAGTCAGTGCTCCCAACTGTGATTCAAAGCCCATTTGATGCCAAAAGGCCTGTGTAGGCCCCATAGCAAATGCTTGGTGAGTATGATGGCATTTGGGGAAATGTCCTTCCCCTAACCAGTGGAGTCAGGGACAACCCTGAGCAATCCTCTCAACCCACAACAAGAGTGAGGCCATCCAGCAGCAACTGAGCCTTGCTGACAACAAAAATGCCATTTCTAATGGGAGCTGGGATTTCTATTTATGGCCAAACTACTCCAGCTCTGAGGTTTTAGCCATGATAATTATTTTGATTTGCATCGAGAGCTAGCAGAATTCAAGGAGTCAGAAGCACAGCCCAAAGAATGGCTATTAGGTTGTCACCCCCTTCTATACAATGCCCCAAAACCCTTCCCCAGACCTGTGCTAATTATCCAACTTGTGCAGCCTACTTCATATATCTCCTTACCCATGCAAACACAGCACCTGTCCAGGAAGGCTGTTTCTATCCCAAGTCTATTCAGCTCTTACTGAGGCTCAGGGGTATCCCTTAGCACTATGTTCAAAGTAGGTGCCATTTAGAGATACTCTCACCCGATCTAGCCCTACTGGTTATCAGTAGATGGCACACATGTTTTGTAGGACGGTCTGGGCTGCCAGACGAGGGCTTGTTAGTTATCACAGCTCACCTAGCCTGACTCCTTCTGTGTCCTTCCTCAAAGGATTCCACACAAGATGCTCAAGTCTGTAGCCACCAGTCTAGGGCCTGGTTAGAGAAGGTGAGAGGTAAACAGAACAATTAGGGCCTCCTCCTATTACATGGATTAGGTAGCCTGGTAACTGAACCTCCCTCAGCTCCAGCTGTTTGGGAAGGAAGCACTAAGGATTCTTACCTGTTCATTCCTCCCATGTGGATGTAGGGCTTCTGAGCTTTGCTGGTGGCAGGGATGAACAAGGTGCTTCAGACTTACATATAGTCCTGGAGTATTAGTGGTGGGCCAAGGGCTCCCTGTGCTCTGTAGGGCCCTAGGCACCGTCAGCTTCAATCTACCAGGTCAGCCATGAGGCACCTTCCCAGAAAGCTACATAACCTTGTCTTGGAGACCGAGATCTAGGAGACAGTGAGGATCAGGAAGAACAAGCCTTTGGGAACAACATGAAGATAATTGCTTTCTTGTGAGACACACAGAGCCAGCAAGCCTGGGCATGTCTACCTCAGGGACCATCCTTCCTGATGTGACACAACACAATGAGTTCTACTGCTGTCTCCAAGGACCCCTAAGAAAACTGCTGAACTGGCCGCTCATCTGAGTTTTGTCCTGAAACCTTCAGAAGAGTTCATAGAGCTGTCAGAAGCTCTGCCTTAGTTATTATTCTTTTAAAAGATTTATTTGAGTTATTTTTAATCATGTGTAAGGGTATGTTCACATAAGTTCAGGTGTCCAAAGAAGTCAGAGGTTTTAGATCCCCTGGAGCTGAAATTTTGAGCAGTTGTGAGCCACCCCACACAGTAGGAATCAAAGTCTAGTCCTCTGGAAGAGCAGTACATGCTCTTAATCATTGAGCCCTCTCTTCAGCTTTGGCTGCCCTCTCCTTGATGTGTCATATATTCCAGGGGCTATGAATTCTGTCCAAAAATCCTCTTGTAGAGAAAGAAATAGAAGCCAAGCATTTTAGTCAGTCAGCCCCTTGGATGTTTGCTGAGCTTTGGATCCCACAGTGGCATAACCTTGCAGAGTACAATTACCACCCAGAAAGTGATGTGCTTCATGTCATCATTCCATACCGGAAGAAGTTGTAAGAATGTAATGTTAGAATCTCTTTGCTGCTTAAGCCCCAATGCTTTGCAGTAACGTTCCCCCTTTCACAAATACTGACTGGCATTCTACTGAGACAATATCTATGAGTCTGTAGTTAACAGACTTTCTGGTTACCTGCCAGGATCTCTTATCTTGAAAGTGAGTTTACTTCAAGTTGGGTATTCCTCATAACATGCTGTTCCCCCATCATCTTCCCTGATTCCTGCCTAGGAACTAGAGAGCCTGGCTATAGGCTCTTACTGTGAAAACCTCCCTTTTCCTCAGAAAGGTTTTAGAATAGGCCTCTCTTGTGCTATGTGGGCTGATTCCTCTCTGTAGAGACTCCTCTATGCTATTTGTCTCTGGTGCCAGGGCCTGAACTCTCTTTGGAGGCCCTGCCATGCTGCTGCTTCTCAATCTGTTTGTCTGTCTTGTTAATAACTCCTCCAAAAAACTTTCTAGTAACCTTTCAGTTCCCCTTGCTCCCTTCCATCCGAAACCTTTCAGAACTGACATGGTTCTATCACCACGAAGGGTGCTCTCCCCTTCCCTGCCACCATCCCTTTATCATCATCTGTTCCACTTTCATTGTCTAAAATTTCAGGGATGTTTGGTACAAGGTAACACTCAAGTTATGGTGGACATAGATGGCTGGTTCTCTTTATGCTGCATAGTGGTTTCTAGGGTGATTGTCTCAATCAAGGGAACTGTGAATACTTTTAGGTTTGGGTTCATACAAATAAAACTGCTAAAAACACTATACAACAGTTTGTAGAAATTAAATTTTCATTCTTCTGGGACATGGTTCTGGACCTTGTAGTAATTGTACATTCAGGAAATGGTTGTCAGTTCTCCAGGACAACACAGTCATACTCCATCAGCAACTTGTGAAAGTAATTGGCAACAGGTACAATTGTTTTTCATTTTACCCCTCCTGATAGGTGTGGCATGATGTCATTCTCTTAATGTACATCTCTAAACGGCAATGATATTTATGAGAAACCTTCTTTTTTTAAATCTCTCCAGGATTATTAGCCTGACAGAGAGCCATATTCCTTGAGCCTAACCCCCTTGTCCTTCACACTGATTAGCCAGTCAAGTCAAATTGGACATGATGTTCACTGCTAATTATCTCCAATTTATAGGGTGAGATATAGTCAATACCAATGTTAGGGGTAAAAGACACATGTCATCTTGTCTGTGTGTGCTTGTTAGAAATAAGTTCCAGGTCACAAAGAAAGAGATTATCATTCTAACTAAAGTGTCTGGACAAGGTGAACTTTACTCCTGATCAAGAGGGTGTGCTTAGGAAGAGTAAACACACATCAGGACAGGAAATTGGAGGTGCATTTGGTTTTTATTCTAACTCAGGGTGTGGTTGTGCCTTTTCTCCCTCGGTTGGCTGGAGTCAGACCTTACAATCTTATTCAACTGGATAGCCTGAAAAAATTGGTGCACAGGAAACAGAAAAAGTGGAAAAGGATCACTGCTCCTAGGAGAAAAGTGTCACTGTTCCAGGTCATCAAATTCCTAGAGTGGAGCAGTGGGCCTTTGTGTAAGCAAATGTTTTAGTGGGTGAGAAGGATTAAAACACTTGCCTAAAAGTCTTACAAAATGGGAGAAATAAAGATTTTAATTAACTGTTCTAAACAGAAGTTTTAGACTCACATTTAACATTTCTTACAGTTCTCATTATTAACCTGTGGTGGATTCTGGTGCACAGAATTAACTTACTGAGTTACTTTTGCTTTGTACATGGCCTCCTCTGTTAGACACCAAGATTATTCTTTTACAACAATTTGGGAGCTTCAGAAGGATCCCAGGATAGAAAGTGTCTTGACAATATGAAGAGGGCCCAAGAAGATACAACAGAGACCAGAAATCTCCTATACACATGACCAAGATAGGAAAGGCAAAGAAAGCATAGCACTTTCTCTTATCCAACTTCCAGGATGACCCAATCACTAGAGCAAGAGAAAGAAAATAAGAAGTGTCACTGACACAAAGCAAATATGGAGTCCTGAGTGTTGTTAGTACCCTTGGTAACTTCTGATAAACCTGTTGCTAAGAAGCACCAAACACATGACACTGTCCCATGAGGGAATTGGTTGGAGACAGACAAAGCACTGAAAGTCAGAGAGCAAGAAACCTTCATTATGGGACAGTCGGGGTTGAGATACTTGCTGATAGCTTCACTCTCACAAAGCCAAAATGGAAAACAATTTAGGTGAAAAGAGTTCTAATATTCTGAGAGCCCCCAAGGGTCCAGGCTGGTCTTCCTGTGGAGTTCCTATCCCCTCCAGGCCCCTACAATCCTTTCTCCTATTTTTCTATAAGAGTTCCCAAGCTCCATCTACTGTTTGGCATGGGTATCTGTGTCTCTCTGAGCCAGCTGGGATGTAAAATGAATAGGAAATATAAAATAAAATAAAAAATAAAATAAAATAAAATAAAATAATAAAATACCGGGCGGTGGTGGCGCATGCCTTTAATCCCAGCACTTGGGAGGCAGAGGCAGGCAAATTTCTGAGTTCGAGGCCAGCCTGGTCTACAGAGTGAGTTCCAGGACAGCCAGAACTACACAGAGAAACCCTGTCTCAAAAAAATAAAATAAAATAAAATAAAATAAAATAAAATAAAATAAAATAAAATAAAATAAAATAAATAAAATAAAAAAATAAAAATAAAATAAAATAAAAAAGAGTTCTAAGGTATTCACCTAGACAGGGAGTAACCAACTCCTCTGGCAGGCCCAGAGGCTCCTCCTACCCTATTCAATAGACACAGATCTGATTTCATCTCGTTTCTTTCTCAGGTGGGACAAAATGATGACAAGGTTACATTCTCCTTCCCAGTTTTTACATGTGCTCTCAGAGCAACAGCACCACCTATGGGTGTTAAGCACACTTTCCATTTCTTTGACTCCTCAGTTCACTTTCCCAGCAACAGCCTGTTTCTAGGAGCTGATGGCAGTCAATACATATCCAGATACATTGATTGGTATTCACAATTATAATTTGTGGTAAGATATATGAACTCGTTTTTCTTGGCTTGAAACCCTGTTTTGCTGTTTCTTGGCTTTTTCAGTCCTACATGTCTAAGCCATAGGTACTGTATCTCCATGTTAACACAGCTTAGTCTTTTTTTTTTTAAAGTGTGTGGGGGGGGATAACTCTCAATATTTAATCTGCAAGATGCATGAATCCCAAAGGAACTTGTGCCCTGATGGAAGATGGGCTCATTTTATCATAGAGCTGAGTTTACCATAAGCAAAGAGTAATCCTGTTGCTTTGGTAATGTCTTGGCTGGTGATCTCATCAAGATGGAAACAGTTTTGATGCTTTTCTCCTCTGTGAGAACCAAGATTTATACCATTAGAGATGACTCCAATATTATAACATATATATGTGTCCCCATCCCCATCCTGCTGTAGGACACATACTAAAACATCTCTCTTGGACAGGGTATACATATGCTCTTCTGATAGAATTGTGGGAGAGCATGCTAAATCTGTGATGATGTATGTCTTAGTTATTTTTCTATTGCTGTGAAGAGACACAATGAGGAAACATAAAAGAAAGCATTTAACTGGATTGCTTACAATTTCATAGAATGAGTTCAAGATCATCATGGCATGGAGCATGAAAGCAGGAATGGCACTGGAGCCGTAGCTGAGAGTTTACATGTTGAGACAACAATCAGGAGAGAGAGAGAGAGCTCAAACTGGAAATTGAATAAAAATGAGAACATGACCGCTCTTAGATATGATTGAGAAGGTTTTTAGGTTTTTATTGTAAATGAGAGAGAGAGAGAGAGAGAGAGAGAGAGAGAGAGAGAGAGAGAGAGGAGCCAGAGGGCCAGAGGATCTGGAACAGTTCAGAGCAGGGAGAGAAAGTGGCAGATTGAACATGGCCACCAGACTAATCTGGACCATGAGAGGACTGGGGGGATCGAGAATGGAAGAGAAGCACAAGAAATGCAATCAAGAGAAGAGGACCAAGAGAGCGCATTGCTGAAATGGTAGGCTTACATAGGAAAGAGAAGCTGGGGCAAGGGAAGTAAAGCCCCTGGGTTGAAGAGATTTAGGGTAGGGTGGGATGAGAAGAACTGAGAGTAGCCACGGGTACTGAGTGAACCTAGACATTTCTGTATGCTAGTAGGCACCACAGGTAGCAATTTGTCCTGAGTTTCTTTGGGATTTGATATTACAGCCTTTTGTTAATGATAATGGGTCGTGTGATCTCATCTATAGCTGCTTCTTAACGAAATTACAGCATTTTGGTCAGGGGTCCAGAAATGTTGGAATGTTAGTCAAAGGCTGGGAAGGAGAGAGGAGTTCAAGACAGGGGACATTTGTTTCCCTTACTGCCCTGGTCTCTTAGTTAGGGTTCCCATTGCTGAGAAGAGATGCCATGACCAAGGCAACATAAGAGACAACACTTAATTGGCATTGGCTTATAGGTTCAGAGTTAAGTCCATCATCATCAAGGTGGTAAGCATGGCAGTGTCCAGGTAGGCATGGTGCTGGAGGAGCTGAGAGTTTTACATCTTGTTCTGAAGGCAAACAGGAGAAGACTGTCTTCCAGGAAGCTAGGAGGAAAAAGCCTACCCCCAAAGTGACACACTTCCTCCAGCAAGGCCACATCTCTTAATAGTGCCTATTCAATCCACCTGGATCTAGTGAAGTGCCGACTACTTTGGAGCACTCTGGGACGTAGGTTCTGAAGGAACACCTAGGACTGGCATGTTGCATGCAGTTTTGGAGCAGTTTGCAGTCTGAAGTTGATTGAAATTCTTCTGGGACAGATATAGACTAGGCATAGATGGTAAAGTTAAGGTGTTTAGAGGAAAATCTTTACCTTGGGTGTTCACTTAAAACTTCCAGGCACATGGTCATAGTAGTTGAGGGAAGGGAGAAATCCCAAAGCAAGCACAGAGAGATGGGGAGGAGGGATCCTACCCTCAGGAATAGGCAGTAGGCAGCTTAGGCTGTTGATTGACAGGAGTACTTAACTGGAGTCCATTTGACCTGTGACAGGTGGATTGAAGTTTCATGACTCCCTAAAGCTTACAAGATTTTTTTTAAGTTTACAAAAAGAGATAAAAGTTGTAGACACATTAGCATTACCACTATCATAATCTGTACTGAAATCCACATTGTAGAAAAAAAAAACAATAGACTCATGTCTTCAAGTCATAGCAAAAGCTATAGCTTAAGGTTAAAAGCATGAACACTCTTTCATCTGTTCAGAGTTGGATATACAGATTGGACAAAAATGCTTTCAACATGTTGAGCTTTTTCCTTTTTTTTCTTTTTTTCTTTTTTTTTTTTTGAGACAGAGTTATATAACAACCCTGGCAGTCCTGGAACTTGCTTTGTAGACCAGGCTGGCCTAGAACTAAGAGATCCTCCTGCCTCTGCTTCCTGACTGCTGGCTGATAAGAAGCAATCTTAAGTCTATATTTAGAAGATGACCAAGGAAACTTAAAATCTTGAGCTCTTGACTATAATTGGAGTAGTCAGTGCTTTACAAGAGTTAGAGTGGTGAATTCTGTGTATGGGGATTTGAGGTTCAGAAAACCTATACTCATCAGTTTAACCAGACCACTCATCTGGAGATTGCTCATCAGCAGGTTACCAAAAGGAGATACTTATCCCTATGACCCCTAATCAATCTCTATAGCACATGTCCCCTACGTTTGCTTCTCTATGACCAAACTAGAAACTACTGTCGACACTGGGCAGAGACTTATGGAGGCTGTCCTTATTGGTCCTATAGGAGACATATTGAGTATTCAGGAAAGCTTTTGCAGAATGGTAAATCTTTTATATTTCAATTAAAGACCTATGGCACCCCAGATGGGAGACCCAGTCATTGATAAACTTTACTACAGCATTCACCACAGCCACCCATCGGGTACAATAAAAAATACAAAGAGGACACATCCCACTCCTTCAACTCCTAGGTATAGACAGAGTAGAAGTAGTTCAAAGGTCTTCTAAGGTTCTCATATCCCTTTTTGATAATATAGATTCCACTTTCTTGTCATATGCTCTCTTATTTCAGCCCTTAACCTCTGCATCTCAGCTATTGAGCAATGTTCTACCTGGATTCTTTGGGACATGCTGGTTGTATGTCCCTACTGGGTCAAACTTACAACCACCATTTGTGGCCTCATCCATTGTCTTATTAGATTCTTTCACTTCGCTGATTGTTAAATGCTCCAAACCAAATATCTCTACCACCCCTTATCACTCCCACCTCCCCCCCCCTCTCTCTCATCACAGACAGCTGTAATTCTCCCAGGAACACACTTTGTGGTGGGCACACTGGAGTCCACAGTCTATAATACCATTAATACTATCACCAAGCCCCTGTGTGCATATATCCACAAAGCCTCAATTATCTGCAGTCCTCAAGTTTATCACTGCCTACCTGGCTGGATGATCTGGGACTTGTGCTGTGGTGTTCCTTTTTCCAATACTAGTGGTGGTACCTGGTGAAGACCCCTTGCCAATTTGCCTCACCAGGTTTATATTGGCACAGCATAGTAAATGAGCAATTCAGGCCATACTCTTTCTAGTAGTCCTGGGTATAACTGCTGGTATCACCTCTGGAATGGCAGGACTGACTACTTCCCTAGCTACTTACCATAAGTTTTCCTTTTAGGTCATCCAGGATCTCCAACGGGTGGCTCCTACCATCCTTACCCTCCAAGGCCAAATAAACTTACTGGCAATAATATTACAAAATGGGCTGGGTTTAGGTTTGCTATCAGCTCTATAGAGACGGCACCTCAGGAGTTCTTATCCTAATCCCTGGGCCCAACACAGGGAAAAGGGAGTGAAAAACCCACAAATCCCTGAGCAGGAAAAACCTACTAATCCCTGAACTTCACACAAAAACAAACAAACAAACACACAACAAACAAACAACAACAAACGCTAATCCCTGAGCATGAAAATCCACCAATCCCTGAGATCCTTAAGCTCAGGACTTGAAATCCCACCAATCCTCACTTTGGAAATCTCTGCCCTGACAACTCTGTCCCCTCAAAAATCCTTATTTGCACTGCCCTATGTCCAATTCCCTGATGAGCAATACTCCTGGGATGTCTAATACTCCTGGGAGCAGAGGACAGCTGTCCCTGGATTTGTCCCTGTTCCTGGATTCTTCCCTTGAATAAATCTCCTTTATAAGATTTATTGCCTGGAGTTACTCTCTTATTGGAAGAAGCCAAGAAAAGCTAAGAAGCTGAGGGCTCCTGAGCTCCTCAGCTCAGTTGGGGATGCCCTCCCCCAGGAGCTGCAATGCCTCTGCTGAGAAGGCTTCCTCTCAGAGCTTTATGGTTCCTGAGCTCCCATGTCTCAGGATACCCTTCCCTTGGGACACCATCTCTTCTCAGAGCTGTGTGGTTCTTGAGTTCCTGAGTCCCCAGACAGCTTTCCATCTAAGCAGAAGCACTTATAGTGGGAGGAGAGACACTAGTGACTTATCTATGACTCATCCCTTCATACTGCCTAGCCAGTACTCAACGGATGCCAAGTCTCTGATGAGCATACACACACAACCCTTTCAAAGATATCTGTCTTTTCCTAATATTTTCCAAAAATTAATAGAAGTTCTGGGGGTAGCCCAGAGGAAGTACAAAAAAACGACACAAACAGAAATTCTGTCTGTCCTGATGTCACTAATTTGGGAAGAACCCAGTCCATTTTACCACAGTCCCACCCCCTTGCTGCTGTAGTCACTTGCTGGCCAAGAAGGCCCATAGTTCTAACTCTGAATTCTTAGATCCACCGAAACTTAGGGTAGAATTCCAGAAAAGAGTAAATCATGGTGGTGCAAAGAATACTGAGTTGTCTGGACAGCTCTGCCAGATCAAAGAAGCTGAGGTCATGTCAGTATCGAGGACGTGAGGAAGGCCTGCCTAGTGGAGAGCAAACGCTGGGCAGTGTCATTTCACTGGAGGCAGCCTGAGACCAGGGTGAAAAAACCAGAACCAAGCCTGACAGATGCTCTTTCTTTATTCAAAACATAGCCCTGGTGCACACACTTTTGCTTTCTCCAGGTGCTGCCTAGTGGTCGGACCCCACTTCAGAGAAAATGTAAGCTGGTGGACTGCAAAAGGTACAATGTCTCCTCCTTGTGTCACTGTGGCGCGTCCAAAGGAGTCTTGGGATAGCTTCTGTGAAGAAGCCCAACTACCTGAGACCTCCAAAGTGAAAGAGACCGAGGTGATCAGGTAGGCCAGAGGCAAGACTCCTCCTAAGCATTCCACTTGGTGACCTCACATGCTCCATGTTCAGCTTAGCGTGAGTGTGGCCTCCCACTTGGGAGGAACCGGAGTCCAGATCTCCAAGCAGACATACAAAAGATATATTAGAAAGCCCAGATTTTTACAAAAGAATTAATTTGAACTTTGTATTCACTTTGAAATGGGGCTAGCCAATCAAACCATACGTTCTGAGTGAGTTTGAAAAGCATCTACCCCACCGCAATCGCAAACTACCTCCAGTTAAATATTTCAAAGGCTACCGTAGCCTTGAGTGGCAGTTCTGAATTCTTTTGTGATCCTCTACAAGAGAGTCGGACGTTACACTCCTAGAACCAAGTCAGGCACTGGTGGCCCGCCACCTAACAAGGACTACGATGATTGGCCGCCGCTAGGAATATTGGGGCATGTAGTCTTTTCCTTCCCACTCTACTCCTTCCCTATTCTCCCTCCCTAGGTTCAAGTCCTGTTGGACTACATTTCCCAACCAGAGCTCCGAATGCTAACCAGCTGCCTTGAGAGAATCCTGGACAAACGCTCTTGGGCGAGGAGGCTGTTAGGAGTTGTAGTTTTTTGACTAAAGCAGCCCTCGCCAATGCCTGGGCGGGGGAGGACCAGAGACTACAAGTCCCAGGGGGCGCTCGCGGGGCGTTCGCTAGGCGGCCGGTACGAAAGAGGAACCTGACTGGTGTGTGGTGAGTGAAGGCCCTGGTCTGACGGACGTGGCTGCTGCAACTACACGATAAGGGCTCCGGGTAGCTCAGACTCCAGGACTCATCTAAGGCCTAGCGGGACAGTACCCACCCTCTCTGGCTGCCATTTTGTCAGTGATGAGGCGGTACGGATGGAGCTGGGAGTGGAGCATGGTGTGAATGGAAAGATGGAGGGAGGGGAGGTTGAAAGGGGAAAATGGACCATAAGCAGCACGGAGGTGCGCGGAGCGGAGCAGGACGTGGGAGATGTGGGACTTCCATTGGTCTGTTGGTGTCATGAAGTGGTCGAGGTCCTGCCACGGGATGTGGTCTTCTTGAGGACTTTGCTGTGAGAACCACTGTATCAGCATATTACAAATCCTACCGCGTTTCGGCTTTTGCCCTTTGCAGTTTCTCCACGCAACTATATTCTTAACAAATTCTCAACTCAGTAGACCTATTAAATTTAAAGGTGTCTAACTTAGCCCAGTAGTTTGTTTTTTTGTTTGTTTGTTTGTTTGTTTGTTTTGGGAAGGGGTTTGGCCATGTAGTCCCTGCCAGCTCCTAACTTGCGTCTATTGGCCCGTAATCTTGTTGGGTTGTTTTGTTTGTTTGTTTGTTTCTGTTTTTTAACGTGTATGTGTTTGTGTGTGGCATAGGTGGGGTGGAGGCAGGATTTGAATCTGGGGCTTTCTAACATTTTGGCTTTACAGCCCCTGCTTCTCTACTATAAATCCTGCAAGAAAGTCATGGCTTGGCTTCACCAGGTTGATCCAAGTCTCATATATAGTTTGGTAACTATGTTAAGAGCTAGCCAATAATTTGAGTCTGTTTTTATTTTTAGAAGCTTGTAGAAGGAACTACAGATCCGAATTATGCAGATAGTTTCTTTTCTTTCTTTCTCCTCTTTTCCCCTTTCTTCTCTCTCCTCTACCCCTATCCCCTACCTCCTCTCTCTCCTTCCTTTTCTCTCTTTTTTGAGACAGGTTGACCTGGAACTCATTCTGTAGACCAGGCTGTGATCAAAGGCATTCGGCCTCATCACCCAGTTGATAGTTTCTTTTCTTAACTTCCATATCCTGGCCTTAATAGTCTTCCCAAAACAAAGCAAACACATATCTTGATGGTCTTGAGCTCATCTTAGGTGAGCTCTCTTGTCCACTAGCAGCATCTGTCACAACCTTTCAGAACTGGCTTGCATTTGTTCTCCACGTTAATTTGGATCTATAAGGTAACTTGTTTAAAGAGCATTGCTACCACACAATAGTGTCACACATTCCCAGCACTCTGGAGGCAGAGGCAGGCAAATCTCTTCAGTTCCAGGCCCCAGGATGGTCAGGGATGCATAGAAAAACCCTGTCTTAACAAAACCAAATGATGATAATAATGATGAATATTTCTTAGGGGCTGGAGTAATGACTTATTGGTTAAGAACAGATATTCAACAAGAAAACCTGAGTTCCAGTCCCAGGACTCATGTCACACAATCACCTGTAACTCCAACTTTAGGATCTATTTCCCTCTTTTGGCCTCCACTGGCACCGGCATTTATGTTTATAAATATATACATGTGTAATTATCTAATTAAGAATAAATCTTTTTTTGTTTGTTTGTTTTTGTTTTTCGAGACAGGGTTTCTCTGTGTATCCCTGGCTGTCCTGGAACTCACTCTGTAGATCAGGCTGGCCTTGAACTCAGAATAAATCTTTAAAAATCCAACTATGAGCTGAGTCAATAAGCTCCAGGTTCAATGAAAGAGCCTGTCTCAAAAAATACAGTAGATGGGGACTGGGTAGAAGGCTGAGAGGGTAAAATGTGTGTATAAGCATGAAAACCTGAATTCAGATTCCCAGACCCTATTAAAAAAAAAATAGGTGTTTTGGTGTGCATCTCTCATCCCAGTTTGAGTGGGTAGGGGGGAAAACAGGTCCTCAGGACCAGCTGACCATCCAGCAAAAGTGATGAGGTCTAGATTCAGTGAAAGGTCCTGCCTCAAAACATACAGTGGAGGACTGAGCATAGTGACCCACCTTTAATTCCAGCACCCAAGAAGCAGAGGCAGGGGGAATCTCTGAGTTCAAGGCCAGCTGGTCTTCACAACTAGTTCTAAGGCTACCAAGATTATATAGAGAGACCTGTCTCACAAACAAACAAACAAACAAACAAAAAATGGTGGATAGTAGAGGAAGACATGCATTGTCTGTCTCTGAGCACCAGATGTGCCATGAGAGAGTGAACCCATATACACTTGCACACGCATGCGCCACACAAAATACCCAAAATGAGGTAGAGAGTAATTAATGCTGACTTCTGGTATACACACACCTCTAAACATGTATATACACCACACACAACAGAAAAGTATGTATAGAACTGACATAGTGAAAGAAGAGAACTGACTCCCACAAGTTGTCTGCTGACCTCCATACATGGCACAGCAGGTGTGTATATAAGACATAAACAAATCATCAAAAACTTAAAAATTATATTCAGAGTGGCTGAACCAGTGAAATGGCTCAGTGAGTAAAGGGGTTTACAACCAAGACTGACAACCTGAATTTGATATCTGGAACTCGAATAGTAAAAGAAGAGAACTGACTGACTGTTCTCTGATCTCCACATACATGCTACAGCATGTGTTTTATGCCATGTATGTACATACTCATGCACACACACAGACACACATAGTAAATAAGTACATGTTACAGAACTGTCATATCTAATTGGAAGATAATCCAATTAAAACTTACAAGATGAGAAAAGGCAGTTCAATAGGACACACATGTGACAATGACATGAAAAGATAGCAACCATTACTAGTCAGGGGAATGCTGAGAACATAAGATACCACTAGGTGCCTGCCCACCAGTACATTGCCAGATATTGGTGAAGATGCAATACCTTTGAGCTCTTCTGCTCCACTGGTGGGAAAGTAAAGAGATAGTATTGAAAGTTTGAAAGGTTAAACATGCCTCTCTGATCCAACACCAATCCCTTAGTATTTACCTATGAGAAGTAGGAATACAGGTTCACATAGTGTGTGCTCAAGGCCCTGCGATTTCCAAAATAGTGGAATCAGCTCAAGAACTGTTAGCAGATGATAGGTAAAGGAAATGGGGTCTAGCCTCATAACAATCACAGTAATGAACAGAACACATATAACAAAGTACACCTAAAGATCCTTAGTGTTGAATGAGAGGAACATTTATATTATATGTTCTATTTATTTGAAATTATAGGCTGCTTTGCAGTGACAAGGTCAACTTGGTTGCCTGCAGCTGTAGGTTGAGGAAGGGGGCCTCATAGAAGGCTCCAATACTGATAGCTTTTTTGCTGCAGTGGTGGCCTCATAATGCACATTTTTTTCAGAACCCTCCGACTTGTCTATTTTAAGTAGATGTTGGTTATTGTGTGGAAATTATGCTTTAGTACAGTTGACATGTAACAAATGGCAGTGTTGATTAAAATGCTGGACTTTTTTACTTGACCTAAGCTTAGGGATGCTTTTCTCAGAGAGAGTAGGAGAGTCTATTTAACATCTGGGAGTTTTCCTCAAAGGGAAGAGAAATACTGTCTATGGGTGAGCATATCTTAAATTCACAGAAAAATTAAAATTTGATTACATCCTACAGTTGAGGGGCAGCCAAACTATGATATAAATATGTTTCTAAGAAGACTTCATACCTTAGAAAGAAGAGTTAAATCAAGGACAGAAAGTATTTGAAACTCAGTATGCATTCCTGAAACAAATTAAAAAAGCATGTACTAATGAGTGCCAGAAAGGCTCTGGATAAGGCTTCACAGATAATTCCTGCAGGCCTGGGGACCACCTCCTGCCCCTTGCAGTATGGTCATTGCCTTGACAGTCCTGGCTTAAATCCAGTATAAAGTGAATTACAATACAAATTCTTACTTCTTCTGCTGATAGGACTAGACCTATATCATCCTGAACCCCTAAGGATCATGTGGACCCACATAATCCCTCAAGTGGGGCTTTCCACTGCCCTAGGCCAGAGAGTGTAATTCCTCATTTCTAGCCTCAAACTGAAACTTCTCTGCATTTTCTTAGAATTCATCTATCTAGGAAGCTCAGACTACTATTGTTCCAGACCTGGAGATGCCCAGCTTGCCTACTATTTCAATGCTTCAGTGGTCTCTGCTAAGTAAAAAGTCTTCATAGAGGTAACTATTTATTTATTTATTTATTATTATTTCATAATAATAATGATATCTCATGGTATCTCAGGTTGGTCTTGAATTTACTATTTAGCTATACTACCAAGTGTTTGGATTACAGGTGTATACTACCACACCAACTTATGTGATAATGGAAATAAAACTCAGGACTTTGTTTACACTGCACAAGCACTTTACCAACTGAGCTACATCTTTAGTCTCTTAAGAGGTAACTTTATTTGTTTGTTTAAAGTTTTATTTTCCTTTAATGTGACTGAATGTTTTCCTACATGCATGTCTATGTACCATAGACATGCAGTGCCCTCAGAGACCTCACCCCCTGGAATTGAAATTACAGACAGTTGCTATGTGGATGATAGGAACTGAACCCAGGTCCTTTGGAAACATAGCCAGTGTTCTTAACCACTCAGTCATTTCTCCAGTCCTGGTTTTGTTTTTTTGAGAAATCCACTATGTAGTTCTGGCTAGCCTGAAACTCACTAGGTAGACCAAACCGTACCAAGTTAACTTTTTGTTGTTATTGTTTATTTGTTTGTTTTTCTTTCTTTTTTGTTTTTGTTTGTTTGTTTTGTTTTGTTTTGTTTTTCAAGTCAGAGTTTCTCTGTGTAGTCCTGGCTGTCCTGGGACTCACTCTGTAGACCAGGCTGGCCTCGAACTCAGAAATCCGCCTGTCTCTCTGCCTTCCAAGTGCTGGGATTAAAGGCGTGTGCCACCACTGCCCGGCAAGTTTTTTGTCTTTTTTTTTTTTTTTTTTGGTTTTTCGAGACAGGGTTTCTCTGTGTAGCCCTGGCTGTCCTGGAACTCACTCTGTAGACCAGGCTGGCCTCGAACTCAGAAATCCACCTGCCTCTGCCTCCCAAGTGCTGGGATTAAAGGCGTGCGCCACCACCGCCCGGCAAGTTTTTTGTCTTTTAAGAGATAACTTTATAGCAAAAAAGTTTTCTTAAATCTTATTTTGGACTGACTGATTTATAAGTACCATCTTATGAGTTAACATAAGTTTGTTGTGAAAGGGATTTCAGGGAGAGACAGACTGGAGATATGGCTTAGTGGTTAAGAGCGCTTGTTTTTGCAAAGGACCCAGGTTAGGTTTTTAGCAACCAAATGCTAGCTCATAATTGTCTATGACTTCATTTCCAGGAATCTGATGCCCTCTTCTAGCTCTGCAGGCGCTAAGCACACATGTGATGCATATACATACATACAGTTAAAACATTCATATACATAAAATAAAGTGATTTTTGAAAAAAATTAAAAGGGATGTGGATGTACCTCAGTTGCTTATCTAGTATGCACAAAGCCTTGGATTCAATCCCCAGCCCTCATAAATCGAGCTTGATATTGCACATCTGTAATCACAACACTCAGTGTTAGAAGCAGGAGATAAGAGAGATGAAAAGAGATGGCTCAGCAGTTAAAAGCACTGGCTGCTCTTCTAGAGGACCTGTGTTCCATTCCCAGCACCCACAGGGTAACTTGCAACTATCTGTAATTCTAGTTTCAGTAGATATGATGTCTTTTCTGGCCTCTGCAGGTGCCAGGCCTGGTCATGGTACACAGACATATATGCAGACAAACACCATATATGTAAAAATGTTTTAAAAGTTAAAAAAAAAAAAAAGCAGTATTGTTTGAGATTGAGTTCAAAGTCAGCCAAGGATATATGAAACCCTTATCTCAAAAACAGGAAAAATTGCCGGGCAGTGGTGGCACACGCCTTTAATCCCAGCACTTGGGAGGCAGAGGCAGGTGGATTTCTGAATTCGAGGCCAGCCTGGTCTACAGAGTGAGTTCCAGGACAGCCAAGGCTATACAGAGAAACCCTGTCTCCAAAAACAAAAACAAAAAAAAAAAAACAGGAAAAATTATTAAGACTGTACACATGATAATACCTCAAGGCTTTGAGGTAGGTGCATGTTTTCCTCTATTATACTAACAGTGAGACATATAAGGCAGCAGTTTGCAGGCACCAAGTATTCTAAGGTAGAAGTCTTCTTGCAATATTTGTGCTCTTTTTTGGTCTCCAGATCCTTCCTCTGTGACTACACTTTTTGTTTGTTTTTGTTTGTGGTTTTTCAAGACATGGTTTCTCTGTGTAGCCCTAGCTCTCCTGAAACTCACTCTGTAGACCAGGGTGGCCTGGAACTCAGAGATTCATCTGCCTCTGTCTTCTGAGTGCTTGGATTAAAGGAGTGTGCCACCATGCCTGGCTTGTGCCTGTACATTTTTAAGCTTGGGTGTTACTCTGGACCATGGTTTTACATCTTCTTGTTTCCCCAAGTTCATAAAGGCAGAATACTGTATCACTAAGAATTCCCAATGAATCCATGTCACCCCAAACCCCTAGCTAGCTACCCAGAAGGAAGCCAAATTGTGTCAGTAGTACTTAACATGTGATTAGGAGCTCAATAGGACAAGTGTGTGTCTACATCCTGGGAAATGAGAGGTACAGTGGTTTTGCTTTCAGAAACCTGAGAACATGGTATTTTTAGAAGGAACACCAGGTCATCCCTCTCAATCAAGGTCTTGCCCACCTGCCTTGATTCCTGAGTTTTGAGTCTTAAAACTGCAATGGTCAGGCCTATGAGCTCCCCAGAGTCCTGTCTATGTTAACAACTGGTCCCCAAGTGGTGAGGATCTGGTACCTGTGGCTCTCATCCTGGAGGGACAGGTAAGGGTACTTTGACTACATATTACTTCCCTTTCCATTAAAGTCTTACCCTCTCTGCCTTGGTTCTGTCCTCCCAGTTATGTCCCTCTCAGCTCCATCCACCCTTACTAGTACCTCCTCCTTACACACTGTTCTGCCTTGCAGATCTCCCTGTCAGCTCCCTAGCATGGCACTGCAGTGTCTCATGCTCCTGACTGGCCTTCTGATGGGTGGCATGAGCAAGTCCACAGAAAGCAAGGTAGGTAATCTTGTACCCAGTGGCAAGTTGAAGCTTCCTCATAGGCAATGGATCTTTACCCCATAAAAATTTCAGTCTTTGAACTTAGAGTTCACTGATACTAGCCTAACCCTGGTAGAATCCCCTTGGAGTCTACTGCTAGGATTTGAAATCTACCTATCAGCTGTTTTGTTCTGTTTTCTAGAAGTTTCTTTACAGACCTACTTATTGCTATAACTGACTTACAGTCTCTGCAGAATCACCATCAGAACTGCCTGCTCAGGTGTTGCTTACTCAGGAGAGTTCATGACTGGTAGGCACACATGGTCAGGCATCTTAGCTCCCACCAGAAGTGTTGAACAAAGCCAGTGACAGTCCAGTGGGGTGAGAGCTTTGGTATCTTTAATGGGGTGCCATTATTCTGCTTCCCAAGCCAGGCAGGATGGGGACCTCGCTGCGGGTGATGGTATGAGGAATCCCTTACTGACTTGGCCAAGGATAATGAAAGGGATGGCTTTCATCTTTCCCATGCTGTGTCCCTGTTACTCTTTCTGTTAACCAAGCTCAGGTCACAAAAACAGAACTGCCAGGCATGGTCATACAAACCTGTAGTCCTATCCCACAGGAGTCTGAGACAGTAGGATTGGCCTACATAATGAATTCTTGCCTTCCTTCCTTCCTTCCTTCCTTCCTTCCTTCCTTCCTTCCTTCCTTTTTTGGCATAAAGTTTCTCTGTCCTGAAACTTGTTCTGTAAACCAGGCTAGCCTCAAACTCAAAGATCTGAAGTACTGTGATTTAAAAGGCATGCCACCACCTGACTGGAACCCTGTCTTAAAAACAAAAGTTAACAGGGTTAACAGGATGCCTCATACGTCAGGGCACATGCTGCCAAACCTGATGAGTTTGGTCCCTGGAACCTACAGTTAAAGGATTCCCAAAAGTTGTCCTCTGATCTCCATGTACATGCCCTTACTCATTCATATATATAATCATAATAATAAATGAAACATCTGAGTATCATGGTATATGCCTTTAATCCTAGCAATCAGTAGGCAGAGGCAGGTAGATCTCTATGATTTTGAGGCCACCCTGGCCTACACAGTGAGTTCCAGACCAGCCAAAGCTATATAATGAAAGAAATCCTGTCTCAAAGTAAAACAATAATAAGTAAAATTTAGAAATTAAAAAATAGAGAAAAGGCAAACAATGTAAGTTTTATATTTCTTGAAGGTTTCTATAAAAAAATAGGGTCACCTGTATGTTTATGTTGGGGTTTGAGTAAAAGAGATGTTTCTAAGAAAGTGTGATTGGACAGAGGGTATGATCTGGTCATTAACTAGGGTCCTAACCAGGCTGCTGTTCAGATTCTTGTCCTTCTGGCTTCAGAGACCAGGGATTGTCCTATCAATACAGGGAAGGCACCACTCTATGAGGGCCTTAGCCTGTCCTTGCTGGTAAAGGGCAGGAGATAGTCAAAGACTTCATTCTGAGCTCTCTCCAATGTCTAAATATTCTATTTTAGGGTGATTTGTTCTGTGCCACACTATGCCAAGCTGTTCCAAGTCCCAGGCCCTAGGCCAGTTTATATAAATCCATTAGTTTGTACCCTTGCAGGCCTTTGGGAGACTGGGTAGCTGTTGTTGGATACACTGGTCAGATTCTAGCCTTATACTTTGTGACTCATTCGGTCATCAAATATTCACTGATCATAGGCTTTGCAGTCTAGACCTGGAGCCAGTATGAGAAAGACCTGTTGGATAGTGACTCATATGACGTGACAGGAATGTAGTCCAGATGCATGTAGGTAGATAGGTGGGTACCCCAACCTGTTTGTACTAGTAACTCCCAGGTTTTATCTCTATGTCTAGGGCTGGAGTTTTCCCCTGTGCTCTTCCAACATAGGCTGCAGAAGGAATGGAGTAGGAATATTCACTTATTGAAGGGATGTCACTTGATCTTAGACAGTTTGAGGGTTGTGGGTGATGAGACAGGTAAGGCCCTGTTAAGATCAATGCTGTCCTTGAGATGAGCTAGGGACTTACCAACCTGTCTCACTGATGTCTTTTGTCTAGGCCCAGCAACCTGAGTGTTGTATGGATGTGGTAGACTTCAATGCTACCTGCTTAGGTACAGGTCTCTGTGGCCCAGGTAAGCATCATTGTTGCATGTATATAGCAGACAATCCACACCACCAGCATTCCTGGATGTTTTTTACTTCTCAGTGACAAGACAGCTGGAGGGGTGGGGGGGTGGGGTAGCATAGGCTGTGGCATTATGCAAAGAAGGCCTATCTGCCTGGGCACTCTTCTTGAGCACCTAGCCATACCTTTTGTCTAGTCCATGCAAGAACCCTGAGGGGAACTGTTGTTTTGTAAAGGGCTAAGGCACAGGGAGGAGAAAGTTCAGAAGGAGGAGGAGGAAGAAGAAGTAGCACAGGGTTCAGAGGAGACTAAGCCAGGACAGTGCTTCCAGGAACTCAGAAGGTTTTGGAGGTATCTTTTTTTAAGATTTATTTTTATTTTATGCATAAGTGTTTACCTGTGTGTGTGTATATATATGTAAGTACATAAGTACATATGTATTACACCACATGCATGCCTGCTACCTTCAATGGTCAGAAGAAGGTATAAGATCCTCTAGAACTAGAGTTATAGATGACTATGCAACTCCACGTGGATGCTGGGAACCAAACCTGGGTTTTCTTTAGGAATAGCAAGTACACTTAACTGCCTAGCCATCTCTCCAGCACCTCATGGGGTATTTTGACCCTGGAATATCCAGCAATGTTTGAAGACATTTTTGGTCTTCATAGCTGGTGCTAAACAAGTTCAGGATGATGCTTCTAGCATCTGGAGGTGGAGGCCAGAGTGCTGTTCACTACCCTCAGTGCACAGGATGACTCCACTACAGAGGAGAGTCCAGCCTCAGTGTCAGCATGCCAAAGGTGAAGTTCAGAGCTGGTGAGAGAAAGCAAATAGGGGCATCCAGGAGAGGAAGACCCAAGTGAGATGTCAAAGCCACCCACTATTTTGACTTGTCCTGAGGCAAGACCCTGGGTTGCTGTTTGTTTTAGACTAGAATGACCCAGACCTATCCCTTTTTCTGTCAAGGGGTACGCCTTGGCACCTGTCCTGAGTTCCATTACACTCAAGACTACATGAACCCAGAGGGACTTCTCAGGGAAGCAAGCACCTCAAAATGTTGGTCAGTTGTCATGTGAGGAGGACATGGACAAAATGGTGAGGCTGGAGTGAGGTGGGGGTCAAGGATGAGCGTGGTGACAAAGAGAAAAGACATTGTTCTGTGGTGAGCAGAGAAAATGTGAGGATACCAAAGGGCCTTCATCAGCCCTCTAACCTAAAGTTACAGCAGCTGAACTTTCCTGGGTTTCTTTTTTAAAGTCCAAAGTGGCTCTGGGCATAGGTACAGGAATGGAGATAACCAAGTTTGTGTAGGGAGGCACAGGAGCCTGCAGGGCTACCACATGACTCTCTGGCCACCCTCTTTCTCAACATAATTTAGCAACCCAGCAGCAGCCCTTGATAGACTCAGTTGCATCTCAACAAAAGAAATTAGTAAAAGGGATGATTCTAGGGATGAGCTCACATTTTGTTTGTTTGGTTTGATTTTGTCACCAGTTCTCACTGTGTAGCTCTGGCTGGCCTGGATCTCCTAGAGAACCACCTGCCTTTGTCTCCCAGGGGCTGGAATTGAAAGCATGAGCTATCACACCTGCTGAGAATCTCATTTTTTGTACTAGGTTTTATACTGAGGGCCCTGTGTTCCTTGGTCTTGCCTTTAGTAGACATACATATGCCTCCAATGAGATCTTCTCATACCTTGAATTGATGAGAAGAGGAAAGTTAGACCACTATAGGAGACTTATTCCTCGTTTTATGATTCCATGTTTGAGTAGGACTCTTCCACCCAAGTAGAACTGAGCAGTTGGACTTTGTTCCTGTGTGGTCATTTGCCCACAGCATTGTTAGAGCTGGAATGGCCTGATGTCCCTCTTAGACCATTTGTCCATTGTTCTTGATACTATCTCTGCCACCATAGAAAGGCTCCTGTCTCATTTCAACCCATCTGGTCAGATCAGACATTGTAACATTCACTATTAAGGGTTAGCTCTATATACTGCCCAGTATCCAACTCTGGCTTCTAGTACCCAGTCAATGTATTTAGAACATGTCTGTTCATCTTCTGTGTTGTGGATGTTAGTAGAAAAGGCTTAAGATGGTCTTCAGAATGCACTCACCAGAAGGGAAACAACTATCACTAGCCAGTGCAGGCTGGGTCACTCTAAGCATGAAGGTAGAGCTTTGGTCAGTACCAATCTGGGATAGAAATTTGGCTTGATCCTGCTACAGAGACCCTAGGAAATGATACAGGGACAACAAACAAACCTATGGACACCTGCCCCATGTAGAGACCCAAGTGAGGGCACACGGTTGTACTTAGAGCTTCACTGATACAAGGTAGGCAGCCATCTTGTCTCCTGGAGGAAGTGGTTCTGGTGGATAGTCAAGACCTTCAAATAGTACCTATTATTTTAGGTTTCTGTCCCAAGCACTTTAAAATAGTCTCCCAAAGGATTCAGTAAAATAAAAGACTGGCTCAGTGACAGACATCCACAGGAACTTGCTTGAGAGCAGTATGCTTCCTGTTGAGTTTACTTTTTTTTTCTGGAATTGGAGCTTGTGCCTCTACAGACTTCCACAATATATTACTGTTCTTGAGTTGAAAATTACCAATTCACAATACAGAAAAGCTTACAGAAGACAATGAGATGACCCTGACTTCCCTTGGCTGAAAGATCCTGCCTCCTTCTGGTGCAGGTTGCTACAGGCACTGGAATGCAGATGGGAGCGCTAGCTGTGTCCGGTGCTGGAATGAGACCCTCCCAACATACAATGGCTCCGAGTGCAGAATTCGTATGTCTTCTCCAAGCTATCTGCCCCAGTTCCCCCAGACTTCACAGGGGTCCTCCTGTCCAATTTGGGGAGAAACCAAGGGAACTACTGTACTTGTCTTCTTCAACCGCAAAGACAGTACTCACCTTGCCCAGGAGTATTGTTTATCAGTGAGCAGCTCCTTCCATCCCTTCCTGAGTGTTCTGTTTACTGAGGATAGCTGTGGGTGTGAACTGCTCCTTGCTTTCTCATCTCTAAGACATCCCTTTAGGACTATATATAGAGGCCTCAGTAGGGTCGCAGGCATGGCCAAGGCCTCCCCTCAGTTCTGCTTTCCCACAGTCACTGGACGGGGCATGCAGTTTCCCATGAACAGAAGCACAGGGACACCTGGACAGCCACATATTGGTAAGTCTCTTAGTTGATAAGTCCAGAACTGTAGCCCTATCTGCAACCTGGGGCTGGAGCTGGGGTACATCATTAGAGTTAGTACTGGTACCAGTGCCAGTCCTGAAGTCAAGTATTTTCTATAATGAACTCTGGTTAAGGAAGAGGTTCAGCATCCTCTGGGGCTGAGGTCATTTAGCTTGAGTATGGGCATGTGTTGGTATGCCATCGGAGAAAGATACTTCATGGTTTCCAAAGAGCTTCAGTTATTTAATAGCAGCCCTCAGGGCTGCCCAACTTGCTCTTGTAGGATGCAGGCCTCAGATGAGACTACAAACACATAGGCCATACCTCCTGATCTGTTTTCAAGGAAGGGGCAGGCCCTATCACCTGATGCTTATATCCCCAGAGCCTTCAAGCTCACCTTAAATGAAGGCCTAGGGAGTAAAGGGTAGAGGGATATGTCTGGGTTAGTGTGGTCAGGCAGGAAAGAGAAGGGTCTGGGCCTGGTGCTGCTCGAGAGAATATGCCCAAGGCAGAGGAGCCTCATATGTCAGGGAGCTAGACTGAGCTCCAATAGAAGACTGCCTCTTCTGAGGTAACGGAGTCACTTTAGGGACACATCACTCTAACCTGGGCTAATCCTTCAACAGTAATGGATAATACTTCCCATAGCTGGCAGTTACATTGTTCTGTCAACTACCAACCCCCTAATATGTCTTGACCCCAAACAAATGGAGATGAGCAGAAGGCAACTGCATGTATCAGAAAGCAGGTAATGTAGAGGCTGAGGCTAGTCTAATGGAGAGAGCCCAGGATCTGATATTTCTGGAGCCTGGAATTATCTTGGACCAGGAAAGAGTGGGCAATATGACGTCCCTTGTCTTGTGGCTAGATGTGTTGGGCTCATGGTGTCTCTGACCCGTGGCTGGCACCTAGTAGGGGCTCAGGTATGTTTGGGGAATGGTGATCCCCAGGGGTTAAGCAAGGAACACTGGATACCTATTTCCCCAAACCCAGGCTCTCCTGGCAGCTGTTGGTTTGTCTGCAGGGGGTTCTCATGTGGCAGCTTCCCTCTTCCTGGGGACACTCTTCATCAGCACAGGTCTCATCCTCTCTGTGGCTGGGTTCTTCTACCTCAAGCGCTCCAGTAAGCTTCCTGAAGTTTTCTACAGGAGAGACAGAGGTACTTCCCTCTATGGCTGAATTTCTACCTGCCTAGCTTCAAAGGTACTATCCAGGGTCTGACCCACTCAGGGCCTAGGGGGTCCCCAACAAATACAGAGCAGGCACAGGTACTCCACTGTGTCCGGATACCACTGTGCTCACACTCATCAACAGTGCCTTTGGATGCTATTACAGCTGAGGATGTAAGGCTGGGCCCTGCTGCTTAGAGTTCCCCAGGTAAGAAATGTGGCTTAGCAGCTGTCCAGGCTCAGGGTGCTCAGGGCACTCAGAGCTGAGGCAGCTGCTGGGCAGCAGAGTGACACTCCATTTTCTTCCCCAGCCCCTGTCCTGCAGCCTGGTGAAACAGTAAGTAACCTATTCAACTAGGCTGAGAACCTGGGTTGTGTGTACCTGTGCCAGGCCATCCAAGTCTCACTCTGCCTTTCTCTTTTCAAGGCTGCAATGGTCCCCCTGCCACAGTCTTCAGGTACAGGCTGCAGCATGTTATGGGAGTTGGGTGGAAGGGTCTTATTGTGGGCTATCTTCAAAGCCTATTCTATGGTTTTACCCCCACATATAAAGGTCCGTCTCTGAGACCTGACCTACCTTCACACATTCTAAGTAGACTGCTCCATAAGGCAGGGAAAAGGACAAGTGTTCAGCAGGCACTACCCTTCTTTCTTACCAACCCACATGGTTTCCATGCTGTCTTCTCAGCATAGGGCCAGACTCTCTGCTTCTCCTCTAGCCATGTCCAAGTCTAGTTCTGCTTGAGAGCTGCAAGGAACAGGTCAGGTCAGTTCTTGAGCTTTTCCCTGGCAAGCCTGTCTGAGTGTTTAAAACTCAGTGTATAGAAGAGGCCGTGAACCGAGATGTTTCACAGCTACAAGCCCTGGAGCAGATTTACTTAACTTCTTTCCCATCTCATTGTCTTCCTTGTGCAGTGGTCTAGAATAGAGAACCAGTGACACTGCTTCTCTCTGTTGAAGATAAAATAGATCCTTGATGAAGTTAGACATACCTTGTTCCAAGTTCTCCAAGGCAGCCTTATCCCTGAGGACCTTACAGGTGTTGTTAGGGACCTGTAGCACTATAGTTAGTGACTATATAGCAAATACACACCCTGGCCACTGTAATAAAACCACATCTCTTGATAGTTCTTGGAGCCAAACGTTAGAAATCAAGATGTGAGGGTGAGAGAGGTGCATTTCAAGGCCTGATGGGTGGGGAATCCCTCGTGACTCTTCTAGCTCCTAGTATCTTATACCCCTTGTGGCTTGTGGCCATATCAGACATGTCTCTCTTTCTCTCTGGGAGGATACTAGTCATTGGGTTCAAAGTCTACCTGATTAATCTAGGGTGATCTCACCTTCTATCCTAATAGAATCTGCACAGACCTTTTTTCAAATAAAGGTTATGTTCATGGGCTTCAAAGCTCAGGGTGCAGTCCTATCTTTAAAGGGTGTTATCTAACTCCCTGTAGTGCAAAATGCAAGTATGATCTATGCTTTTGTCTTGAGGAATAGCTGGGCTCTAATACAGGCCCAGGGGTGTGGAGTCTTTGGCGGGGAGGGGGTCCGATAGGAAATAGCTGAGCTCATGGGAGCCTCCATTAGAAGAAACTGCCATTGGACAAATGGAGCCTGATGAGCATCACTTTGTTAGAATAAATACCATATATGGGCTTTGTGCCCTGTGGCTGTTCAATATGCTCCTGAGAGCCAGCAGTGCAGACAAAGACCTGAACTTACCTATCTCTGACTCAGCTTGTCTTTGACCCCATTTCAGTGAGGAAGCCAAGATACATCAGGCGTGAGCAGCACCCAGACAAAAATAGGGATCCTTCTGCCTTCTCCACAGTGGAGGCCCACATCAGCAACGTCTGATCTAGAGGTCAACTGAGACTTCACAGTACAGCAGTGGAGACCCAAGGCTCCCCTCCAGTGAGCGCAATACACAAAGGGCCTGGGCCTTAAGATATGCCAGAATTGACTCCCAATGACAGACATGTACAACTGCTAGGGGGATGCTGATCTCCATGCCATGAGATCTTCACTGTGTGGTTTATCAGGAGTAACCATCTGTGAGACCTGAGGACTCAAGAGCAAGTCGTGTGGGGTCTGTGCCCCTTAAGAGTAACAGCATCTATAACAGCTATAGCACAGGCCTGATCCAAATGATCAAATCTTCTGGAGCCCACCCACTGGAGCCCATGCTAGACAGGAATCTCTCCATCACCACCAAGCTAAGAAGAGTGAAACCAAGATTCCAACAGTGGAAAAAACACAACCTGGAAACTGGTACCAGAGATAGCTTGCTCTAGTGTCAGCCTGCTAATTTAGCTGCTGACCTCTCAAAGCATATATTTCTCAGAGTTGCAGAATTGAGTGTCCTAGGTTTTCTGATTCCAGAAGCCAGCAGAACCTTGTCTCCCAGGGACAGACTCCCATCCAGCTACCTTTCAGGCTGGGCACTCAAAGTAAAATGTTTATCCACGGAGCCTCCATCTCTGAACACTTCAGGTCACTTGTCCCATTGGGCTTGTGAGATCATGCTGGTCAGCAGTCCTGTCTTTGCTCTTCCAAGACTCCAGAAGCTATGTCTGTGAGTTGCTAGTGTGGTTGGTGGCATTGGCCATGTGCTTCTGTAGAAGTACCCTGATTACCAGTGCCACCCTTCGTGTATGGTCCAAAGGTGTCTAGCATCTTTTTCAACATTGGGCACACATCTGATGTTACTCACAGTGTTATGAGCTTGCTTTCCCAGACTTGAACCAGGTAGCAGCAGCAATTCAGAGTTGGACCAAATTAGACTAGATCTTCTCACCTCTAGCTTTATTTTCCCAAGGGTCATCTATTCAGTATGTGGGGGCTGATTACCCCCTTGCTGTGTTCAGGGGACAAGGAGTTAGGGAGGGGAAGAAGAACCCCTTAGCAGGATCCAGAACCTGCAGTTGCCTGGTGGGACTGGCAGTACAACACAACCTATCCCCTCATGTTTCCTTGTCCAGTACCTGTTCCACATGTCGCCCCTTGCATTTCAGGATACTGTCTTGCATGAAGAGATGACCCAGCTCCTCAGGACTTGAGGTAGAGGGTGCCAATCAAGCATGGCATGGTTCTTCAGATAAGACTACATGCATCACTAGGCTTTGAGGGGGCTACTGACAGTTTATGGATCTAACTCACCCTTGGGGAAAGCAGAACTAAGTCCATCTTACTGGTCCTACTCAAAGTCCCTGTGTAGATGTGTAGATGTTTGCTGACTTGAGGTAGAACTGGATAGAGTGCCAAATGAGCGCATAGGGATTCTAGAAGTCCTTCCAGGTAATTTGAATGAGAATGCCTACCTGGTGCCCCCTAGGCTTATATACTTGAATGCTTAGTCATCAGTGAATGGCACTACTTGAGAGGGATTAGGAGGTGGGTGGCCTTGTTGGAGGAAGTGTATCTCTGGAGGTGGGCATTGGGATCTTAAAACTCAAGCCAGACCCAGTGGCTTTCTTTTCCTGCTGCCTGTGGATTTGGGTGTAGAACTCTCAGCTCCTCCAGCACCATGTCTACCTATGTGCTACCATGCTTCCTGCCATTCTGATGATGGACTAAACTCTAAAACAATAAACAAGCCCCAATTAAATACTTTCTTTTTTAAGAGTTGTTGAGGTCATGATGTCTCTTCAAAGCAATAGAACACTTACTAAGACACTGCCCTTGCTTTGTAATGTCTATAGATCTCCCTATATACTGGCTAAAGGGCTGTGACCAGAGACATCTGTTGAAACCTCAAATGAGTTTCTTGCCTGTGGCTTCCAAAGAACATCCCTCTGCCCTTGGCCATATTTCAGAAAAGTTCTGGGGAGTAAGAACCTGTCAGACTAAGATGTAGGTTTCCAGGCCCAGATCCTTTGTGCTGAGATCAATGACCTTGCCCTGGGGACAAGTAATATAAGCTACAGGATGGAATCTGACCCAGTATCCTTTTGTTCAGCAGCTTGACACTCTAGGGCCTACAGCAGCATTAGATGCTCTAACCCCATAAAACACTCTTAAGGTTTAGGGTTCCCCAGGATGATTTCTAATGAAAAGTGGAAAGGGACATTGACAGCAAAAAGGGCAGGCAGCATGATAAAGTGTCTGCCAGTCTGGCTCCCTGGGGGTTGGGGGGTCACAGATGATTCCTCTCTCAGCTCATCCTGAATAGCATGTGCTCAGACACTCCAGAGTGGAAACCCCAGATTATTACAGCCACCTCCATGTGTTACCCATCCCCTACCCCTCTGCTTTCTGGTTCTCACACCTTCATTCCTTTGTGCACCCACTGGTTTTTATTAGGCAGCACTGGAAGTGTTCTAAAGCCAGCCCATTAAGGATGGTGGGACAAAATATGATCAACAACAGCATCAGGAGGTGGGCCAGACCAGGGACCATAAGAGTGATAGGACAGGGGGTTGGGACTGCTTAGTCACGAGCACAGGAAGAACTGACACAGAACAAACCCATCAGGTAGTCAGTCCTACCTGAGGCTTTCATATAGGTCTGGAGACCTTGTCCTCACTGCTGGGTGCAGAAGGATACCTTTGGTTAGGCCACCTTATGTTCAGACAGCATGAGACCAGGTATCCCCCAAAACATCCAACCCCCCAAAACGGGGCAAAATACTGGGTGTAGTGGCTCATATCTAATATTTTAATCTTGGCACTAGGAGGCAGAGATAGGCAGATCTCTGAGTTTGAGGCCAGCCTGGTCTACAGAGTGAGTTCCAAGACAGCCAGAGCTATTACATGGAGAAACTCTCTCAAAGGGCAGGGGGTGGGGAGGGCGGCAAAATATCAAATCCAGGGGCACCTCCTACCCCAAAGTCTACCTGTTCATCCCAGCACTTATGGTGAGAAACTAGTTTCTATTCAGCTAGCAGCTGATGCCTTAGGAGAAATTCTGGCCATAGGGCAACCAGTACCAAATAAGAATGTGCATCCAACCTTTCATGTCCATTGTTTGGGGAATAGCAGAATGGTCAGAGATGACCAGCACCAGGTAGGCAGAGATAGATGAGTGATGGGTCTTAGACTGAAACCTAAGAAAAGTCCTAGTCCTAAAAGACCTTATTTACTTACCATACCTTATCTCCCAACAGTGCACCACCATAGACTTGTAGCCAGGTCCATAGCCTTGGTGGAGAGAACTCTAGTTAGGGTAAGTGTGGGGTTATTACTGAGAGGGTATGGCCACTTTGATACAAGGATAGAGGCTCACAGTCGAGAGCCCTTAGGGCTGTAGGGCCAATAGTGAGGTGATAAGAAATAAAGTTGACCTTGTGGGCACATGCTAACACAAATGCATACATGTGCTCAGTGGTAGTACTATGTTGATGTGCACATCCTCACATTCACTTGCTTGGCAATTTCATTTTGCTGCTACTTAGGATAGAGTCAAGATGGACACCACTTACTGCCCTAGACAATGTAGTCTGGGCTCTTCCTGTACTGGTCTGTGCTCCTCCAATTCCTGGTCCCTCTGCCAGCTGGGAGTTGACTCCCCTTGAGGTCAGACCTGGAAGAAGGCCAGGGCTGTGAGGCCTGATAGATTCCTAAGGCCTCACAGCACATTTGCCTCAGGATATTGACTGCTCACTGGGTAGCCTTGGTGATCTCAGAGCTTGAATATTCCCAGGAGCTCTCTGAAGATTGTTCCTAGAACATCTGGGACTCCAGCTTCCTAAAGGCAGCATGTGACACAGACTCATACTCTACACAGATGACTTGGGCTGGGCCTTCAGCAGCGTTCTCTCCTCAGCACCCTCATACCCTCTACAATCCTAGATTACCCCCCCCCCCCTTCCCGAGGACTCCATCTCCTTCAATTCTTTACTTCTCTGGGCCCCATTTTTGGTTCTTAGTACTCATGGAATTAGGTTCCTAGTACTTGTGGAATTAGGCAGGGGACCCTCTATCCTTCCAGAGCTCAGGCCTCCTCTTCTGATAGGACATTGTCCACAGGTTCCCATGATCACCCATATCTTAGCTTCATTGAAAGTTGGCCTTGAGCATAAGGATATCTAGAAGCAAAATTGTGGCAGTTTCCAGAGATCTGGACCATTGGGTGGTCATTGGGTACCTGCAGGTAGTTGAGTACCTAAGGCCATCCACCTAAGATGAGGTCCTCCTAGCAACATACCCTCCCCACAGGCCTTTGTGTGAGCTCCCATCTCAGAACTCTACAATTCACTGTGCCAGAAAACAACTAAACATCAGGGGTAGGGAAGAACCTGGACTGACCAAAGTAGGTGGGGAAAAATCCACTGGGGTTATTGAGTCTGGTCAATAAGGATATCTCAGCCCAATGGGCATGAGGTAGACCAGGGGCTGTTTGTGTTACTGCCAACACTCCCAGTCCAGTCCATTCCAGTGTGATACTCCTTGCCCCAACCTTAGATATTACCAGCCCTTTAGACCAACATTTTCTTCTGTGTTACCTGGTCAAAGCTTCTTGAGACCCCATCTTTCCAAGCACAGATGAAGACTAGAGGCTTTCTTCCTGAGGTATAAAATAAATGGTACCCAAGCAGGTACCCACAATCTATTGTGACTGGGTCCCTAATATTAACTGACTCCAACATCTAGGCTGTTTCCCAGGCCTGCCTAGCTCTGACCTTGTACCCCTGCTTCCTGGACTTCAGAACAAGGAGTCCCCCAAAGGCAGCAGGATGCTGAAGCAGCAGCAGATGGGAACCTTGCATGAAACAACTGTGAGAATATAGGTGAGATGGAAGAAGAAGGAACAGGACATTGGTGGGCACAGAGATGGGGCAGAAAGGAGCAAATGGTTGTATCTTAAAGTGGGCTAGACTCAGTGAAGAGACCCTGAGCATGCTTTGGGATCAGGTGGGCATACTTACTTTCCAGAGAAGAGGGGTTTGAGTACCTGAGCATCTATGCTTAGTCTGGAATCCTAAGACAAGAGGCCTGGCTCTAACCCTTCCTCTGGCTCTCCACCCAATTCTGAGTCTGCCAGGGAAGAGAACAGCCAATTGCATCAGTTCAGAGCCACACCCCCCAGCCACCATGTTCTGGAGGGTATAAATAAACCTGCTTCAAACCTCATGGCCTGAGAATTCACACCTGTCTCAGGCAGCCACCTCCTGGATGAACACAGGCATCATACCTCCACTCCCACATACACACAGAAGAGGTGTGGTGGCCAGACCAGTGCCACCGGAAGGCTGTCAGCTGCTAGCCTTTAGAGGAACACCTGCCAGGTAGAGCAGAGGCTGAGACGGACCTGAAAGAGGGGAAACCAGCTCTAGCCAAGAGCTGGTCAATCTAGAGACACAGAGCTTTGCTGTGACCAGTGAAGAGGATCATGCCCAGGAACTGCTGACCCCAAGCTACCAGGTAAGGCCCGCTCAGCCCGTCCTGACCTTTCACCTATACCATCTCAGGGTGAGGCCCCTTCATGGAAGATGAGGCCTGGTGCCAAGGAACCAGTCCTGTGAGCAGCACAGGTCAGTGGAGGATAGATCCAAGGCACTGTTAGACCTTGCCAAGACCACGGCTGCTTCCAGGAAGTGGTGACATCTCATGCAAGAAGGTTGGGGCTCTCGTGATGTCACAGTGATGTCAGATGATTCATAGACCCAGTGATGGTTCAGCAATCTCTAAGCCATTCTACTCACTCACTCACTCACTCACTCACCTACCTACTTGGGGCTGACAAGTGAGGCAGAGAGATGGGTCATCTCTGCTGTAGCTGCTGGGCTCCATGGGTTATAAGGTTCAGGCTTTTGTGATGAATATTCTAATCTGGTCAGAATGCCTATGGCTCCTGAGGTGTAGTCCTAGCTGGGGTGGGGGTGGGGGTGGGGGTAGGGGATGGTAGTGGTGTTGTAAGCAAACAGTACTAAGTGGTCAGTGTGTTTCTAGGATTCCTCTCAGAGAAGTGAGGTGAGCTGCCAAAAAAAGAAGGCCTGATCTTGTACATCCCACCTTCTCCTTGACAGGCAGTGGAGTGACTAATACTGGCACAACAGGGCAGAGGTGTCCTCTGGGCACTGGTTATGGAACATTTTTAATCCCAGGCCTCTGGCACTTGTTCTTATCCCTACTAAACAAGCTGGCCCCAGATTCCAGGCTGCAGCTGTTCAAAAGCTTTTTGGGCCCCTACTAAGGCCCACCCTGTCTCTTGGAGCTCTATGGGTCCAGCTGCCCTCCCAGAGACCCCAGAATCCTTAAACAGCTGTCAGCAACTCAGTTGTATGTTATACAAATCAGGGACCCATACCATGACCAAGTTCAAACTCCTTCCACCTGATCCAGAGCCACAGATAGCTCATGAGCCTGTCAGGACCCAGCTTTCAATTGGCTTGTCCAGAAAGAACCTAGTTAAGTCACTCCACCTTGGAGCCGTCTTCTCCAAATGGAGGAGCTGTTATGATTATTCTATGGCATGAGTTCACCCTTACAGAGCATAGATAAAAATAGTAGCTGTAGTGGGCCACTCTCGTTATTAGCATGGGGAAGGATGGGCAACAGGTGTCCAGCCATCAGTGTTGACAACCTTTAGCACATGGCCTCTATTCTTGAAATCTGTCTGGGCTGTCCGTGCCTGGGGTACTCTTGACCTCATAATGAATGGAAGAGGATAGGTTACAGTTTGGACATGGGTGGAATTTTGGAGGTACCTACAGGTAGTGTTCTTCATTGCAATCTTTGGGTTTGATGCTGGGTAAGAAAAGAGGGGGTGTGACAAACTGGCTTTTCAGGAAAAGGGCAGTTCATAATGTCCTGTCTCTGTTCTACAGTTCAGAATCATGTCGTCAGGCCAGCGGCTATGGCGTACAGCTCTGCCACCCTACCGCCAGAACAGCTCCACAGCCTCAGTGCCCAGGTCCCCTGGCTCAAGTGGCAGCCCCAAGTGCCCCAGTACTCCTGACTCAGGTGGCAGCCTCAAGTCCCCCAGTACTCCTGGCTCAGTGAAGGTGGCCTCTCCATTGGAGTGTTCCATCTGCTTCTCAGGCTATGACAATATCTTCAAGACACCCAAAGAGCTTTCCTGTGCTCATGTCTTCTGTCTTGAGTGCTTGGCTAGGCTGGCAGCTGCTCAGCCTGCAGGCCGTCCTGGCAGAGAAGCTGTGCCCTGCCCATTCTGCCGACAGCCCACAACTGTGCCTGCTGCTGGGGCTCCTGCACTGCGCACCAGTCGTCAACTACAGGCAAAGATGCCAGCGCACCTACAGAGAGAGGAGCCTGTGTGGCTTGAGGGCACCAAACTGTGTTGCCGCCCCTTGCCCACCACTTCTGGCCAAGAGGCCAGTGACTTTGTGTGTGTGGATGTAGGCCTGAGCAAACCATCTGAGCCCACCCTACCTGCACCTGTCCAAGACCCTGCACCCAACCCAGGTCGTCTGGCCCGCTGTTGGGCACGCTTTGGGGACTGGCGTCGTGTAGCACTGGTTTCTGTGCTGTTGCTGGTGCTATTTTGTGTGATACTCTGGCCTGTGCAGTGTGCACTCAAAACTGGAAATCTGCGTTGCATTAACCGGCCACCTGCAGCCACTGTCACCACCACTGTTACCACCGATGCCCTCTCCCTTGAGCTCTTAGCCAACAGCTAGGGTTACCACTTGGGCTAGGCCAGCTATTCCAACAGCTCTATGGATGGGTCTCTGACCCACTGAGATCAAGAATACAGCAACTTTTGAAGTTAGTTGGTCCCCCAGAATCCCATATAGGACACATGTGTCCTTTACTCTCCAGGACTAAGTGCCAGTGAGGAGCCAATGAGGACAAAAGAGTCCTCAAAGCCTCTAAGAACTACAGGCTTCTAAACGCTCCAGAAATTGCCCTGGGACCCTGTCATACAAATGGGGAAAGGAATCCAGGGATTTCTGGTCAGGTGCCTGGTCTTCCTGAACACATTGAACTGCCAAAACAGGAGTTTGCCATCCTTTCTTTCTTAAGACACTACTGGGGATGCTGAGCATCTGGTTCTCTAAGAGTGAAAATGAAAAGGAAAGACACCTTCTGCCCCTGCCATAGCACCACAGCGGGAACTTGCCAGCTGTCCCTGGCCATTATGAATGTTACATTTTAAAATAAATTATTTTGTATAAATATTGTTTCTCTGTGTACACCACCTCTGTCCTCCACCATTCAATTTGTCCCATTAGAAAATCTCCCACCCTACATCCCCACAACTCAGCCTCCACTCAGGTAAACTAACTGGATCACAGCGGGAAGGGGAGGGGGAGAGAAACCAACAATCATTGTTTTAAGTGTTCCTGTTAGAGAAAAGAACAAGCATTTAAACAAAGAAGCATGCAAATTTTAAGTTTTGGGTGAGCTGTGTTTGTTCCAAGCTGTCAGCAACAAGATTCCACCCATTATTTTTTCTTTGACAGGCTCTTCCCACCCAGGTGGAGGGGGGAGGAGCCTGCTTTGCTGCACCCTGCTGCCAGCCATTTGCTCCAGCTGCAAGTCCTATTTTCCCAGACCCAGGCTTTACCTTCCCCTTCCTGCCTGACTCTCGGATGCCCTGAGGGGAAATGTGGACCAGGGACCCCAACTCCCAACAACAGCTGCGCCTGGGTACTCAGGAGACAGGGAACCACAGCAATCATCCCAGACTGCTGTTTCCCACTGGGAAAATGCAGACTGAGGATCCCCATTACCAACTGAATTTTGCCTCTCCTGAGAGGCTTGCTGGGAGCACTCTAGACACCCCAGTGGCGAGGCAGGATGAAGACTGACACAGGTTCTGCCACTAGTCCTAGGAATCATGTAACTACCAGGTGAGTATGGCTAGGAAAACGCAGGCCACTTCCAGCTTGGCTAAGTTTCAGTGTCCTCATCTCTGACCACAGGCCCACAGATACTTCTGTTCTAACTAGCTGTGCCTTTGGTTAGGGCAGGGAGGAGGTTTAGGGAGGTATTAGCTGAGTCCAGTTTTGGGGATTCCCCCATACCCCTGCCCCAATGCCAGTAGACACTAAACTGAGTTCACTGTAGGTACCACAAAGCCACAGACCAGCTGTGATGGGGAAGGGTTCTATGTCCCATGAGCTAGTGACTTTGCACTCTGTCACATAGTGATGCATATATGTGGAGACACACCCATGTCACTGGCAGGACCAGTCATGTGAGAATGCCTGTATGGTCACATGAGCATATCATATATGCCTTCATTCCAAAAGCCTTATCCATTGTAACCAAGACAATGATGAATCATCCATGACAAGGACCAGCTCCTAGACCACCTTGAAGTGGTTAAGGTTAAAGCAGGGCACAAGGAAGCTGGGCTAAAGTACAAGTCAAGTCAATCTCAGACTGTCCTTAACCTTGTTGCTAAGATCACACCACAGGACCATACAAAGTGTCTGGAACTGTGACACACACAGGTTCACATGTAATCCCTTGTCGAAATCCTACAACCACATTTCAACTGGGAACCAGGACAGGACACTGGGATCTCCAAATGCCCTTTCCATTGCCTAGCTAAAATGAGGAGCAGATTATTGGATGTCTTCCACAGTTCCAGTCATGGTCAGTCAATAAAGCAGTCCTTCAAGAAAACACACAGGGAGAGGCTCTGGTGCACCTGGGGCACTCCAGGGTTCTGCTGCCTGTAGTTCCAGGTTCTTCTAGTACCCAGTCCTGACCCTGTTGAGACGCCCCAGACCCCCAAGATACACTGCTCAGGTTAGGAGCTGTGGCTGAGCCTGGAAGGGGCTCAGTGCCAGTCACCTTTGCATGCTGGTGCTTCCCCACCAACCTGTTCCCACAGTTGCAGCTTCTGGCTTTGGATAACTATTGCAGCGTCAAGATGCACGCCTTCCTGCACCAGCCTCAAACTGACAGTGGCTGGCTCCCACACTGCTGGTAGTGGAGGCACCAACTAGATCTTTATTCTGGATGTTGATGTGTCAATCCAACCCTGGGAGGCAAGGTGAGCTAGGTGAACATGGCCTAAGCAGTGAGATTTGTATCAGTGGTGCCCAAAAGAAGTGCAAGAGGGACAGGGTACAGGAGTTGGGTTGAGGAGGAGGCAGAACCCAGATAGGAAGGTGGCATTTTGGGGAGGGACCAACGGGCAAAGGTGAATCTGAAGGTAGATTCGTAGGGTGGAAGAGTAAAGAGGCCTTTGATTAGTGGGAGGCACATTATGGGGCTCACGTGTCTGTGGATGCAGTCAACCAGAACATTAATCTCGACAATGGTGTTGGTATGCCTGATACCTGCCCCTAAGCGGGCCACTATTGGCTAGTTGAGCCTACATGGATCCAGTGGCCCATCTCACGGCCACATCTGAGATACACTATATATCTGACTCTGGCTCACTGCTCTGAACCAGGTACACCTCCTCCAGGAAACTTAAAGATGTCAGTGGGCTCCAGCTGGACTTCTCCAGCCATACTACTACCAGTGCTTCACAGTACCAGAGAAAGCAGTGAGTTAAAGACCCCAGCTCGGTTGTGGAGTTTACAGATGAGAAACACATATGTTACTGAGACTCTCGTGGGCAGACACAGAGATGAGCCAGAAGTGATTGTGTGATGGTACTGATGATAGACCAGAGTTAAAACAGGAGAGGCAAGGAAATACTTGGGGGTGGGACAGAGACCCCAAGTGTCTTAGGTGACCAGGAAAAGGGAGGGCAAGATTGATATCTGAGTTCTGTTTGGGAAAAGCCACCCTTAGGGACTTCTGAGGAATTACAGTTTCCCCTGCTTCCACTTACAGTTGCAGATAGAAAGAATCTGTGCCTGAAAGAAATAGGTACCACTAAATACAAAATGGATACCAAAGCTGTTTGGGGTCAGGAAGGGCATAAGTGGGAATACAGGTGAAGCTGTCTGGGGCCATGGGTCAGAGGCCTGGGTCTGAAGTTGACAACATGGTGTCTTATTTCTGTGATCAAACACCATGACCAAAAGCAACTTGGGGAGAAAAGGGTTTGTTTCAGTTTACAGTTTATGGTGCTGTAATTATGAAGGGAAGTCAAGGCAGGAACCTGGTGGTAAGAACAGAAGCACAGACCATGGAGGAATGCTGCTCACAGGCTTGCTCCCCATGGCTTGCTCAGCCTGCTTTCTTATGTCACTCAAGACCACGGGTCCAGGAGCAGCACCATTTACAGTCCTCCCGCATCAATTATCAGGAAAATTCTACCTCAGCCTTACCTACTACTACATCTGGTGGAGAGCTGTAAGGTAAATGGGCTCTCTACTGCCAGAATACCTTTCTCCTCAGAGCTGTAACACTTAAAGGAACATTTTCTCAATTGAGATTCCCTCTTCCCGAATGACTGTAGCTTGTGGCAATTTGCCCCTCCCTCCTCCCTGTGCACGTGCGCATACACACACACACACACACAAAGTAGCCAGCACATATGGCTTCTGTGAACTGAGAAGAGCTAGGCATACTGGTGCTAAATATGTTAAGGGACACGGGAGTCAACAGATTTAGTAGGGTTGGACTAAGCTTAGGGCTTCCTCACTCTCAGCATAGACTTGGGGGACTCTGACCATGCTGACCTATAACTGTTACCCACCAGGGTCAACTGGATGATGTTATACCTCAGTTCCTTCTGAGCCCTGGGTCTGGTGCTGAGCCATGTTGCACAGCCACTTTCAACTGCAAGTTGCAATTCTGGCCATTATTGGAAGCACTTGTCCTAGGGGACAGTGCTTTACATCAGCTTGCCCATACGTTCTACAGAGCAACACACATACAGATGCAGTCACCCATTTCTAGGCACATTCCTTTATCCCAGTGTTCCACAGCTGTCTCCAGCTGTCTCTAGAAACAAGGATTAAGGGAGCTGGCATTCTTGCTGCCATAGTGTCTGAACAGATGGAGACTTCAGCATGGCTCCATTGATACCTCGCCTCCTCTTATCCAACATCCTTGGGCCCCTGTCCCAACCCCAGAGGATAAGAGTACAATGTGGACTCTTGTGGAACCATCTCCAATTTTCCTCAGAAGGCCCATGTGGCCTGCCCACTAGGGTCCTAGGCCGATGGAGCTCCTTCATACCTCATGGCCTTAAGAGGCTAGCAGAGAGACTGTGCAAGCCAGGAAGAGCCTGAACAACACCCTCCACAGGGACAGGAAAAATAAAAATTGTTAATTCCTGAGGTGAAACTAGAGTCTTGTGTCTCCTGTGTCTGTCATTGCTCTCCTTTCCAGGCCCCTGTGCTACTCGCTACTGCAACGGCCAAGACCAGTGGTACTTATGAATAAGAACTGGAAAGAAGCTGTGTCTACAAAGACTGATTGACTGATTAAAATTGCAATCTTGTGAAGAAATTGGAATGTTGTAGGCCTACAAACGAATTGGTTTATCTTGAGTTACTCGTAGTCCTCTGGAACAGACTTTCCTTGCCCACTTCTTTTTGGGAACTAAAAACTTTTGACTAATAGATAAAAACTTCTTAGAATCTATTAGCTTAACAAACCACTAGCTTCCACCAACCCAAAAGCTCAGATATTCTCTTGGGCCTATTGAAAAGCTTCTCCCATCTTACTTATGTTAACTGCTTCTCTGATGTACAGACGTTGCAATCTCCTAGGGTGGAGGGTGTGGACAACCCTAGAAGCAAGAAGCAGTCCTTCTTAAATCAAACAATCCTTGTTTTCCACATTGGCCCAAGATGACCTGAGCTAAACTGAGTGATCAAGGGAAAAGAGCATCTCCATATATTACCAGGGTACACACACACACATGCACACACAAACACACACTTGAAATGGGTAACGACTTGAGAACATGGGGAATTCAAAGTGTTTGGAAATACTATGTCTCTTTGCTTTTTAAGAAAATTAAACCTGTGTCCTTTGGATGAGCAGCCAGTGCTCTTAACCACTGAGCCATCACTCCAGGCCCCATGTCTCTACTTAATCATATGTTTTTGTTTTTAGAGACAGAGTGTCTCTATGTAGTCCTGGATGTCTTAGACCAAGCCGAATCCATGGAAATCTTGCTGCCTCCCAAATGCTGGAACTAAAGTTGTATGCTGTCATACCCAGTTTCTTAATCATATGTTGACGTTAAGAGGAATTAAAATAAATAAAAATTATTTAGATCAAACTATTTTAATACAAACCATGGTTCTCAGAAGAGGGAACATTAGATACTGAGAACTGTCAGAAAGAACTATAAGATGAAAACATGAACAAGCAGAACAATTCTTATACAATTCTTTAGTATTTGGAATGCCCTTGGTTTGAAGGCCCTGTGAAAAATCTAAGTTGCCATCCAAGATCCAACAAAAATTAAAATTCCTTGTCCTCCCTTGGCAACCAAGCATGAATCCTTTAGTTCAAATGAAATAGACCAAGATAAAAAAAAAGAAGAAGAAGAAATATCTATGTATTTATTGGATTTTCAAGACAGGATTTCTTTATGTAGCTTTGGCTGTCCTAGAAGTAGCTCTGTAGACTAGGCTGGCCTTGAACTCAGAGATCCATCTGCCTCTGCTTTCCTGAGGCTGGTATTAAAGGCATGTGCCACCACTGCCTGGCAAAATATTTTCAAAGTCCAGAGAATGGGTGAAACACAGTCATTTTAAGGAAAGGGTTAAGTCAGACTTCACAGGAGTGATCAGAGATTACAAACTAAATAAGCTTGTAAATTTTCATCTCTTGCCAGGTGGTGGTGGCGCACGCCCTTAATCCCAGCACTTGAGAGGCAGAGGCAGGCGGATTTCTGAGTTCGAGAGTTCGAGGGTAGCCTGGTCTACAGATTGAGTTCCAGGACAGCCAGGGCTACACAGAAAAACCCTGTCTCGAAAAACAAAAACAAACAAACAAAAAAAATGTCATCTCTTTACACATCATGCATGCACAGTTCCTGTGGGGTCTCATTGTTCTATGGCTGATGTTCTGTTTTCATCAGACAATTCAGCAGCCCTTCCACCTGCTATAGCAGCAGCAAACAGGCTTCCACCACCAGCTGCTCCCAAGAGGCTGCCTGACAAGCTCATCTATAGTTAAAAGAAAGTTTGCTTTCATCTTAAAAACATTCTGGCTTTGTAATAACTTGGGTACAAAGGATGTGTGTGTTGCTGATAATAGAAATTTTAAAACTTTAAAAGCTTAATAGCCTGAGACTTGTAAATTTAAAAAAGCTTCAAAACTGCTAGCCCTCAATTGGTTAATAAAAAACAAAAAATGACAGAGCTCACCAACTGCCACAAGGGCTTTATGTAAGTAAATAAATAAAAATAAATAAAAGTCCTTGACTTTAAGATACACGTAGGGGCTTCTTCCACTAACAGACAAAACCCTACAGAAACTTTTATGGATTTTGGTAATTTTCTACAATAAGCTGTAAAAAGACAGGACAATAAAGAGATTGCTACCATTTTATTTCTTTCGGTAACTTATGAAAATATTAATTCTGACAAGGCCTCTAAATGTTTCAAATATAAAAATCAGGCCTTGCCTTTTCCCAGAATTAATAGGCTTCCTACTGAGATAGGTAAACTCACAAACATGTTTTGGTGAAAAAACAAATTCAAAACTACCATGCTGTTGTTACCGATTTAAAGTTTGTTTTTACTACCCCCATGCAGCCTAGTAATAAAAAAGATTTACCTTTCCAATGACTACTCTCAATACTCAAACATCTATGTCTTATGGCATTAAGAAGAAAAAAAATAAAATAAAAGGTTAAATGAATATAAAGATATTCTTATTTTTTGAAAAGATTTATCTGTTTATTTTATGTGAGTACACTGTAGTTGTCTTCAAACATACCAGAAGATCCCATTACAGGTGATTGTGAGCCACCATGTGGTTGCTGGGAATTGAACTCAAGACCTCCAGAAGAGCAGTCAGTGCTCTTAACTGCCAAGCCATCTCACAGGTTGAAAAGCACTAGTTCATAGGATTGCCAATTGCTGCTATTCTAACAGTTACTGGAATCATAATTGATACTACTGAAGGAAGATTGGTTCTTAAACAGAAGTACAAACAGCTCAATTTACCAATGAGCTAGTTAATAATGTTACCATCTGTTATGAGATCCGACGCCCTCTTCTGGTATGTCAGCAACAGTGTACTCATATACATAAAATCAATCTTTAAAATAAAGATGTTTGAGGAAGAAATACTGTGTAGCAGTTCCCAATGCTATTAAGCTGAACAAATATGTGATGGAGGAATTCGAAAGATGCGTGCATGGTGGAGAGGGATGGAACTAGAGATGTAACATGAGACAAGGCTGTAGTGGACAAGGGAACAAGTTGCTACCAGGTAGGGCCAGCCGGGTGGAGTGTAGTAGCCTGAAGCTTGTGCAGACTCAGACACTATGGATCACCCTGGCTCTGAGCAAGGACAGGATGTCCAAGATGCAGAATGGCTCAGGTTCTGGACTGGATCTCCTTGAAAGACCTCTGTGGTCTGTGCTGCCCAATGGAGGCCATATTGATATTTGTGATCTGTATTGTTGTTTCATGCTGAGTTGATGCCTGGGTTTTATGTAGATATCAGTGGTCTGGACTGTTGCTAGAGACCATGATGACATCAGAGATCCAAGCTATTGCTTGTAAAAGTTGCTTTCATTTGCCTGATGTAATGGTCTCCAAAGCTTACTGCCTCAGTCTTCTAACCTAGACCTAGTTCTGGAAGCTTCTAGCCTCTGTAAAATCTTATCTAGGCCTTGAATGTTTCCAGCCTTAGAAACTTAATGTTGAATAAGCTCATCCCTTCCTAGTTCTAGCTGGCTGATTCAATTCAGCTGTTCTGGCTCAAACTCCTCGACAAACTGAATCTGCTTGCTCCCCATCCATCCATCCATCTCCCTCGCCTGAATTGCTCTGCTCTGCTTGACCTCAAACTAACCCTAGCAATTTGTTCTAATGCTCTGGCCCATTCTGTATTTACCTGTGTCTAGCTTGTTATCTCTGCAACCTGTCTCTGTAAAACTCTTCTGATAAAACTGCCTCCTCTTTCCCTGCACAGCTAAGTAGCTTCCTTGTCTTTTCTCTTCTAGTGAGAGTTGGACATATTTTATCTAATCTTTTTCTAACTCATCACTTTCTCTGCTACTTAATTATGCATCCCTTTTAAACATGGGTGCTTCCTTCTACAAACTAATTTTACCTTTGTTGTTTAGGATTAAAGGTGTGTAGAAAAGGGTATGTTTGTATTCCAGCTAGAGGGATTAAAGGTGTGTGCTATGGACTGAGCTGTATAACTAGAAACAAGTTTATATAACTCTATATAAATAACACTATCTCAGTGTTCACAGTGTGATCAAATATGCTGCAACAACTACTGGAAACCATGTTGATGTGTGTAGCCTGCTCAGCCAATTGAGTACAGGTTGTATGTTGATGTCTGTAGTCCATGCTGCTGCTAAGGACTAGGTTGAAGCCCATGGTTCTGCTACAGCCAGAGGCCTATGTTACCACCAAAGGTCATGTGGATGTTTGTGGTCTGTGCCAACCCTGAATCCATGTAGATGTCCTTGGGCCATGTGACCATTGGGGGCCATGTTGATGTGAGTGGCCTGTGTAGCCACCTGAGGCCATGTTTATATCCCTGGTCTGTGCTACCACTGAAAACTATGTTTGGGTCTGTTGAAGTGGAAACTTAAGGGTTCTTTGGAATGTCAGTTGTGTTGGCTGGTGTTTTGCTGGAGGAAACACATGAAGTGAAGTTTAGCTGAAGTGGACACAAGTAAAAGGCTAAGGCAGACTCGTGAAGAAATGTTTAGCTGAAGCTGACACAGAAGAAAGGATTTCTGCTAAAGCAAGCATGTGAAAGGACACGTGGTTCTTGATTCTTTTCGAATGACACATGTATTTATCTGTCTTACATTGCATAGTTGAGCTCCATTTGTTTCGATTCCATAGAGAGAAGGCACTAAAAAACTGGTGGCGTGCTGCAGTTTCTGGCCACTTCTGTGGACTGGTAGAGTGATGTCAGCTGAGACAGACACACACACTGAAGACCCATGGAAGACACATGATGTTTGGAGGGAGTATAAAAAGGAATCAGCAGACAGTAATGGAGGCTGAGCCTGGCTTGCTTATAGAGCTTTCTGTCCATTGCTTATTGGTCTCAAATCTTTGATCTTTACTTCACTGAGAGAGGGATAGCCAAAAACTTCTCCTTGAATTCCTGTTGGCCTTGGTCCCTCCTGCTGACTGGTGCCGAGGCTGAGGCCTGGCTGTCTCTGCTAGGTAGTACCACAGCTGCTGATTTGTGTTTGCTATCCCAACTCTACTGAACTGGACTGACAAGTGATAATTTGAATTAAGAATTTGTTTCTGGTCAGTGAGAACTTAAGAATCCCCTATGACTAACAAGAGACTAGCACCACTGGAATAAAACCTTTGCTTTTCTGGGATAATGGATGGTGGTTATCTGGGAGTGGAGAATCAGCTATACTTAACAAGAGACCAACATCACTGAGGCAGAATCTTCTGGGAAGTGTATCTCAGGATTAGCACATGGAAGCTGTGGTCCAGAGGCAGCCAAGGCTTACAATGTGTAAGAGTCTCCAAGGTGGTATTAGTTTTAAAGGCATGGAGGAGTCATGTAGAGCAGTAGAGACGTGACACTGTGCAGGCAGGGCTAGAATTCTTGAAGAAGGTGTAGGAGAGGCTATTGATAAAAGTACAGACCAGTTGCAGCAGAAAACCCTGGCATTTTTGAGATGCTAGTACCCTGGGATGTCCACCAAGGAAAACAGGCATGGAATGGAGCTGCAGATGGCAGGCCTGAGAGGTAGACCTAGCTGCTCAGGCCCTTTGGAGCCCAGAGGATCATGTATGGGTCCCAGATGTCAAGCACTGAATTCTTGACACTACTGAAGTTTGGTTTTGCTTGAATTTCATTGTGGTTGTACTCTGGTTCTTTCTTCTGGAGTAAGAAAACATTCAACCAGGCTGGAGAGATGGTTCAGGGGTTAAGAGCACTGACTGTGCTTCCAGAGGTCCTGAGTTCAATTCTCAGCAACCACATGGTGGCTCACAATCTGTAATGGAATCGAATGCCCTCTTCAGGTGTGCCTGAAGGCAGCTATAGTGTACTCATATACATAAAATAATTCTTTAAAAAAAGGAAAACATTCAACCTACTTTTTATTTTATAGAAGACTTTGAGAATTTAAGCTTTTAAAGGAGTTTTTTTTTTTTTAGTTTTAGTTTTATAGAGATCTTGAGGTTTTAGAGACTTTGGATATTTCAGAGAGATTTATTAGAGATGAAACTTTTTAAAGACTGTGGAACTTTTACAAATTTGTATGTCTCATATTTTGTGTGTAGGTGCTGCTGAGACCAGAAGAGGATATCCAGTCATCTGGAGCTATAGTTACAAATGGCTATAAGCCCTCCAACATAGGTGCTACACACCAAATTCCACTCTTCAGGAAGAAGAGCAAGGGCTCATAACCATTGAGCCATCTTTCCACCTATACCCTATTTTTGTTGTTGCTATTTGTTTGAAACAAGGCCTCATTGTGTAGCTCTGGAACTTGCTATGTAGACCAGGTTAGTTTTGAACTCTCAGAACTCTGCCTGCCTCTGCCTCTTAAGTGCTGGGATGAAAGGCATATGTCACTATGCCCAGCTATGCCCCCACTTTTTATTTATGTGTTTGGGTGTTTTGCTTTCATGTTCATATGTACATCACATGCATGCCTGGTGCTCTGGATGTCAGAAAAGGGCATCTGATCACCTGAAACTGGAGTTAAAGATGATTGTAAGCCACTATGTAGGTGCTAGAAATCTAACCCTGGTCCCGTGCAAGAGCAACAAGTGTTCTTAGCAGTTGAGCCATCTCTCCAGTTCCCTCAATCTCAACTCCCCCGTTTTGGGAATGATTTTATTATGTAGCTCTGGATGGCCTGGAACTCAATATGCTATAGACCAAGCTGGCCTTGAACCAGCAGAGATCTGCCTACCTCTCCCTCCTGAGAGTTGGGATTAAAGATGTGGCTTTAATTTCTGAGGAAAGGGAGGTATACAGGCTCCCAGACTTAGAGAGTGAAGATGCAGCTTGGCCCTACATCTGGAGTGGCTCTTAACCTGCTGGCCACCTCCCTTGCACAATAAGCATGATGAACATAGATTTCCCCTGCCCTTCATGCTTGAGGCTCTTCCTGTAATTGTTAACTTCTCACAGCCTCAGATTCCCATACAGCCATGGAGAGTAAATTCATTGCTGTTATAACTTTCTCTTTTAGAAATCACTTGGGGTTGCCGGGCGGTGGTGGCGCACGCCTTTAATCCCAGCACTTGGGAAGCAGAGACAGGCGGATTTCTGAGTTCGAGGCCAGCCTGGTCTACAGAGTGAGTTCCAGGATAGCCAGGACTACACAGAAAAACCCTGTCTCGAAAGACCAATAAATAAATAAATAAATAAAATAAATAAAATAAAAATAAATCACTTGGGGGTGGGAGCAAGGACTGATGACTCAGCAGTTAAAGAGTGCAGGCTGTTTCCAGAAAACCTAGGTTTGATTCCTAGCACCCACACAGCAGCTTGCAACTGTCTGTAAGTCCCATTCCAGTGGTTCTGACACACTCACACAGACATACATGAAGGCAAAGCACCAGTGTACATTATAAAAACAAAAAGGCCATGGGTGGGGGTGCACTCCTTTAATCCCATCACTTAGGAGGTTGAGGCAGGTGGAACTTTGAAATTTCAGAGCTAGCCTTGTTTACAAAACCAGTTTCAGGATAGCCTGAGCTGTTACTCAGAGAAACTTTGTCTTGGAAAAAAAAATTAAAAATTAAAAAAAAAAAAGAAAAAAAAACCCACTTAGGGTCATGTCACCCTCAAAGCAACCAACAGTGACATTTCCTAGAGAGCTCCCCTTTTCCTAGTCTTCCAGGCTCCCTTTCCTTTTACTTCCCAGAACATTATGGATAGGTGTATACTCTTCAGCCCCCTACTGGGTCTCAAGCTCTCCAACCCAGCCCCCTTCAGATCATCAGAGATCCCGCATCCAAATGCTCCTTGACTTTTTACCCCTGCCTCCAACCTGCTCACTACTTTACATGGCCTGTGTTCTACCTTGCCATACTTTGGAGCCTCCTTGTGAAGTCACAGCTTTCTGAGCAGTCTAGCCTAGATGTACTTACCGTGTTGCTCACTACTCCTATCTAACTGCAGGGCACTGACTTATGTTGTTCCTGGCGCCAGGACCTCAGGCCCATTGTCCCCTGGCAGGAGCTGAGCAGGACTTCAGTTCTCCAGCCTTTCCTGAAGAGCAAGACAGTCTGTATTGCAACTTGATGCACTCTTAGCACCTGCTAAGGCAATGGCCTTTCTGCCTATTTTGAGCTCCTGACACTCAATTGGAGCACTAAAGACACTTAGCACTCCTATAAAAGCAAATCAATGAGGGGAGTAGGGTAGTGAATAGTCAAGACTTATGAACCTCCTGGGTGAGCTTATAACTATTTTTTGCTTGTTGTTCATTTGAGACAAGTTCTCATTGTTTAGCCATAGCTGGCTTGGAATTTACTATTTCGTTCAGGCTGGCCTCAAATTCAAGATCTGCTCGCCTCTATCTCCTGAGACTAGAGGTATATGTCACCATGCCTGGCTATATAGGATTTCAGTTTAAATTTATATTATTTGTTGGGAGCCGACTTCTAGCCGAAAGCAGCTATCATCTTTGCAGCCATCTCGAGCCACATACCCTGACAAGAGATTTGTTTTCAACAGCCCGCAACAGCTGAGCACACTCTGATAAACATGTTGTTTTTCTCACGTATCTTGTTTTGCTGTTTAGTGCCACCAGCTGCAAGGTGCACATGGTCTCCACGCTGCTAGGCACACGTGATATCCACGCTGCAAGGCACATGACGTAGTGCCTTCAGCTGTGCTTGTCCACGAGGGCAAGGCACGTGCTAAAGGGTATAAATACTCAGGATTTCCTTTCAATAAACGAGACTTGATCAGACTCCCTGTCTTGTCTCCATTCTTCGAGTCTCCATCCCCATCCCCACTCTCTTGCTAGACCCTGACCCTCGAACCAGAGCAGCAGAATGGGCTGTTACAAAGTGGCCCCCAAATGTGAGGCAGCTCAGGCGGTTACAATTTATTATTATTATTATTGAATGTGTGTGTGCCAATGGCCCATATAATAGAAAAACATTTTATGAAGTTAGTGCTCTCCATCTACCTTTTACATAGGTTCTAGGAACTGAATTCAGGTTGTCAGGATTGCATGACAAGCACTTTTACCTGCTAAGTCATTTCACTGGCTCCATTTTTTTTTTTGTTTCGTTTTGTTTGTTTGTTTGTTTTCTTTTGGTGGTGGTGGTTTGAATAAGAATGAAGAATGACCACCACAGGCTCATATATTTAAATATTTAATCATTAGTGAGTGGAACTGCTTGAGAAAGATTTGGAAGTGTGGCCTTGTTAAAGGAAGTATATCCCTGGGATTGGTTTGAGGTTTTCAAAAGCCTAGGCTGAGCCCAGGGTCTTTCTCTTCTAATGTTTGTGAGTACAGATGTGGAACTTTCAGCTCCTTTTCCAGCACCTACGCACCACCATACTGCTCACCATGATAATGGACTAAACCTCTGAGACTGTAAACAAGTCCTAAGTAAATGCTTTTTCTAATAGGAGTTGCCACGGCTGGGTGGTAGTGCATAGACCTTTAATCACAGTACATGGGAGTTCAAGGCCAGCCTGATTTACAGAACAAGTTCCAGGACAGATAGGACTACAAAGAGAAACCCTGTCTCAAAATAAGACAAAAAACAACGCCCCCCCAAACAAACAAGTTGCCAAATATGGTGGTTTGAATAAAAATGGCCCCCATTGGCCCATAGAGAGTGGTACTATTAGGAGTTATGGCCATGTTAAAGGAGATGTGTCACTGGGGACAAGCTTTGAGTTCTCAGATGCTCAAGCTAAGCCTAGTGTGACTGTCTCTTCCTGTTTCCTATGTATTAAAATGTATAACTCTCAGCTCCTTCTTTAGCACCCTGTCTGCTTACATGCCACCATGCTTTCTGCCATAACAATAATGGACTCAACTTTTGAAATTGTAAGCCAGCCTCAACTAAATGTTTTCCTTTATAAGAGTCGCTGTAGCATGGTGTATCTTCACAGCAATAAAAACCCTAACTAATGGGCTGGAGAGATGGCTCAGCAGTTAAGAGCACTGACTACTCTTCCAGAGGTCCTGAGTTCAATACCCAGCAACCACATCATGGCTCACAACCACCTGTAATGGGATCTGATGCCTTTTTCTGGTGTGTATGAAGATAGCTATAGTCTACTCATGTAAATGAAATGAATAAGTCTTTGAAAAAAAAAGGAAGGAAGGAAGGAAGGAAGGAAGGAAGGAAGGAAGAAAGGAAGAAAGGAAGAAAGGAAGAAAGGAAGAAAGAAAGAAAGAAAGAAAGAAAGAAAGAAAGAAAGAAAGAAAGACCGACCCTAACACTAGTTGGTACCAGAGACTGGAGCATTGCTGAAATAGGCCTGACCATGGGTTTTGTTTTTGTTTTGAATGTGGATTAATAAAGTAGTTGAATGTCTTAAGTGGAACTTAATGGGAAATTTTGGTAGGAGCATAGAATACAGTGGTGCTGAGGGTGATTTGAACTGTGGAAGACTGGCTCAAGAGGTTTCAGAGAATATTTGTATGTGGTTCCTTTTTGCCCTTGTCTAAAGTCTGCCTGAGGCTAAATTGAAGAGTTTAGGATTGGCATTGGCAGAGGAAATTTCAAATAGCCTAGTACTGACTGTCATGTGGTTATTAGTATTCACTCTTATAAAGATCTATAATGAAAAGGAGCAAGCTGGGCAAGAAAAAATACACAGTTCAAGGAGAAAAGGGGCACCAGGAAGTAGAATGGAGCTAAGTCTGGTGTTCAAGGAGATAAACAGATTAAAGTCTGAGGTCAGATAGAATAACTCAGGTCTATACAGAGAGTTCCAGGATGGCCAAGCTTAAATAAGGTAGTGAAGGAAACCATTAAAAACAGCTGGTGAAGATGTATTTGAACAAGGGGGCCATGTTCCAGGCCCAGCAAACAGCAGAATTTGCCATAGTTCAGACTTTAGAGTCAAGTATAAAAGAAATCTATAGAATCTCCCTCCATGGCTAAGGAAAGCCATTGAGGCCAGGTATACGTCAGGGGTATCCCTGCATGGAGGTCTAGAGAGGCCATTGTGTGAAGCTGTGAATGTGAAGCCTAGATTGCCTTGAAGATTCCAAAATGTTGGAGATGCTACAACTGAGGGATACCTATTAAGGAAAGCTGCTAACAGAGAGTGACCAGCCCAAGAGAAAGAAGTGTGTTTTAATCAACAACGATAAAAGGAGTTGGAGATCTGAAGATCATTTTAATATCAGACATGATGTCAAAGGCAGTTTGCCCAGCTGGTTTTTGGTCTTGCTTTGGTATATCCTCACTATGCTCTCTTTCAGAATGGTAATGTATATCCTATGACATTGTATGTTGGAAGTATGTGGTCTGGTTTTTCATTTTGATTTATTTTACAGGGAATTTCAGTTAAGAGATTGCATGAGTCTCAAAAAAAGACTGAACTTTTAAATAGTGTTGACACTGTGATAGACTGAGAACTTGAAATTAGACTAAACGCCTTTTGCATTATGATATGGCTACACGCCTACTGCGGCCAAGGAGTGGAATGCAGAATGAGTAAAAATGGCCCCCTAGGCCCACAGAGTGGCACTATTAGGAGATACAGCCTTGTTGGAGAAGGTGTGGATTTGAAGGAAATGTGTTGTTGGGGATAGGCTTTGAAGTTTCAAATGCTCAAGCCAGGACTAGTATGATTGCCTCTTCCTGTTGCCTGTGGATCAATACGTAAAACTCTCAGCTCCTTCTCCAACACCCTGTCTGCATGCCGCCATGCTACCTGCTATGACAATAATGGATTCTGAAACTGTAAGCCAGTTCCAGGAATGTTTTCCTTTCTGAGACTTGTGTGGTCATGGTGTCTCTTCATAGCAGTAGAAACCCTACGATACTGTGGTCATGGTGTCTTTTCACAGCAATAAAACACTAAGACTTCATTCAAGGAGCCACTGAGCCAACTGTACAAGCTCTTTTTTTCTTCCTGCTCTTACGGGGAGCTTCAATATCTTGAAGACTTCCTACTTACATAGTTTTGGAGGTGCCAGTGATCAGAATTTCCCTCTCAAGGCTTCCTAGTTAATGTCTCCCACCATATACACCTGAGCCAGATAAAGGGCTGCCTGGTTACTATTCTAGCTCATATATTTCCATAAAGGCATTTTCACCCTATTTACCTGGTCTTATTCTCAACACAACCACTAGCTCCCTTCCTTATATGCAGATTTGTACACACACACACACACACACACACACACACACACACACACACACACA